>NC_133384.1:25620517-25714684 GCF_049309525.1 Garra rufa | reverse complement strand
TAACGTGAGACTTTTATCGGGCGATAAAAAAAATATCGCCGTTAATCTATTCTCAAAGTTGGGTTGGGAGCTGGGTCTAAACTACGCAAGCTATGATGACTTTCACCTTGATAGTTTAACGCGGATGTATACCAAAGACTATAGAATATCGCGCGTTTATGTCTCCTCCGCCAAAACACAGACGGGATCACGTCGTCCTCCATTCATAAAAACCGAATCTACTATAGCGCGAAATGCCACGTAAATTCGTCATTTTTTGGATTCATAAATCAAATATGGTCTGTCACTTAATTCAAATCGCGATATGGACTAGTGTCTGTGAAAACTGAAATGCAAAAAGACCGTTTTAATATGAATCCGGTATGTTCCGTTTGCCTAGCTGTATGTATGAAATTCATACTATGAATGGTGGAGACGCGCTTTTACTACACGCATACTGAAACACACGTGACGCTCCCGGTAATTTTTGGCATTTGCATCTCACATGAACAGATAAACTCAATCTCCAAAACTGCTGTGAGTGTCACTTATACCATTTCATTTGAGAAAACTCGCATCATGTCATACTGTATACACAGAAACTTCACGGCAACCTGTCAAAATAAAAGTACGGCGTAACATGTTTAGTCATTATTTGGGTAGCACACATATTCTGAATGCCTTCAGCAGAATTCAAATTAGCCATTTTAATCTAGATTAATCTAGATTAATTCCAAGATTTAATCTAGATTAATCTAGATTAAAAAAATTAATCTATGCCCACCCTAATATATATATATATATATATATATATATATATATATATATATATATATATAAACACCTTACTTCAGCCTATGTTTTCAAGGAGAGGTGTGTGGAAGCTTTCCAAACAGTTTGAAATTCAGGGTTTTCACTTCATATCAATCAGATCAGAAGTAACTAGTAACTAGCTACTTGAGTACTTTTTCCATCGGATACTTTTTTACTCTTACTCAAGTAACTATTAAGATTGCTACTTTTACTCTTACTTGAGTAAATATTTCCATAAGTACTTGTACTTTTGCTTGAGTACAGATTTTGGGTACTCTACCCACCTCTGGATTGCGTATATCATTTCATTCAGAGCAGGCCTTCAAATCACATATCGCAAATCATTTGATTTAGATCCGGACTTAGGAACAGGTTTGCGAATCATTTGACTTAGATCGAAACTTTGCGTATCGCGAATCAATTGATTTAAATCGGAACCTCAAGTCGTGTTTCACAAATCATCCAACTTTGCATATCGCGAATGATTTGATTCAGATTGTGACTTCGGAGCTCATATCGCAAATCATTTGATTTAGATCATAACTTCAGAGTTGGTTCTTGAATCTTTTCACAAATTAAATGATTCATGATCCATGGTCCGAGTCCTGATCTGAAATGATGGTTTGTGAATCATTATTCAGATCGGGATTTTGGAGCATAGATCCTGAATCATTTGATTTAGATCGGAACTTTGCGTATTGCGAATCATTTGATTTCGATTGTGACTTCAGAGTGCATATCGTCAATCATTTGATTTAGATCAGAACTTCAGAGCAGGTTCTTGAATTAAATGATTCGTGATCCACGCTCTGAGTCCTGATCTAAAATAATGGTTTGCAAAACATTATTCAGACCATTTTTGAGCATGCTACTTTGGAGCATAGAGATCGGAATTTCGGAGCGGGTTCACAAGTCTTTTGCTTTGGATCAGAACTTAGGAGCGTGGATGACAAATCATTTTATTTAGATTGGAACTTTAGAGCGGGTTCCCAAATCTTTTGCTTTAAATCGGAACCTAGGAGCGCAAATTCAGATCGGGACTTTGGAGCATAGATCCCGAATCATTTGATGTAGATCGGAATTTCGGAGTGGGTTCACAAGTCTTTTGCTTTGGAACCTAGGAGCGTGGATCACAAATCATTTGATTTAGATCAGAACTTCAGAGCAGGTTCTTGAATCATTCTGCAAATTAAATGATTTGCGATCCACGCCCTGATCTGAATTAATGGTTTGCATAGATCCCGAATCATTTGATTTAGATCGGAATTTCTGAGCAGGTTCGCAAATCTTTTGCTTTAAATCGGAACCTAGGAGCGCAAATCACAAATCATTTGACTTAGATCAAAACTTTGAAGCGGGTTTGCAAATCTTTTGCTTTAAATCGGAACCTAGGAGCGCAAATTCAGATCGGGACTTTGAAGCATATAGATCCCGAATCATTTGATTTAGATCGGAATTTCTGAGCGGGTTCACAAGTCTTTTGATTTGGATCAGAACCTAGTAGCGTGGATCACAAATAATTTGATCAGATCAGAACTTTGGAGCGGGTTCGCACATTTTTGCTTTATATTGGAACCTAGGAGTGCGGCACATGAATCATTGGATTTAGATTGGAACTGTATGAAGTCCTTGAAAATCAAAAAAATGTATTTTACAGTATCTGTACGAACCCTGCATGGTGCTAAAGCAAGGAAAGCATAAGAAAAATACATAGCGGAACAAAGAGGAAACTGACAACAGGCACAGACCAAATAGAGTAGGTTACTTTTGGTATGAAACAGTCTCATCTTTTAGCTTTTGTAATTTTTTTAAGATATTCAAACAATAAATACCGTTTTGTGGCTCTTTAATGTGTCGCGACAGATCACAGATCAGATTTCTCTGCACTAGTTATACAACGAAATAAACATAAATGAACATCAGAAGGTATCTTGTTTCAATTGTGGACAGACAAAAACAAAAATGCACACAATTTTCAAGTTTCAAGTCCACCGATGTTAATCTATTCTCCTGTCTGGTTTTCTTTATCAGAAAAAAAGGCAGATTCTGCGTTATGATTGGTCAGATTACCTGTAAATCAAACCCCAGGAGTGGGCCCAATTACTCATTGACGATGATTGCCCCACCCACCGTTTCTTCTGATTGGTCCACTATACGTATATAAATATAGATACCCCATTTGACTGCTCCAAGCATGTAGCCGCGTCCGCCATATTGTGCTATCAACTTGACGTCATTCATCATATTATGGATTCGCAAACCATTGGTTGTGCAGGATTGTGGCATCTTTGAAAAGTCATTGATTACTATGGTGAATGACGTCAAGTTGACGGCTTACGTATAGCAGCCCATAGAAACAGTCGCCAATGAGGCATCTACGTATACATATCCATGGGTGCAACAGTCAAAGGCATTCATCTATATTTACACAAACTATTAAAAGAAACACGTTTTGTGAGCACCTGCTCGTGGGGGATTTTTTTGTATGGTACATCAAAAAGATAGTGTGGATTAATACAGGTGTGGAGAAAATAGCACTGCAACATTAGCTATACAACATTCAAACATTTAACTAAGGAAAAGTCACCGAGGTCTCAGGCGGAGTGTGAACGTGAGTCAGCTAAATGACGTTTTATGCCTCTGCTGCGCTATTTATTCAATAATTCACATTATCCTCTTCTCCTTCATTTTAAAATTTTGATAGCTTAGGCATTGTGCTGTGATGAATGGATGTTTCTCGCTAGTAGAAAGAGTCTCTCTTGTCTCGCTCTTTTAATACAGTCTACTATTGAGTCCAGAAAAGGTTGCCATGACGATGGGTCTCTGCGCACTAGATGACAGTGCACGCTTCAAGGAAAATTGTCTGACTCATGCCAAAGAAATGCCAGAACTGATGTGCTCAAACGTTAACATGTGAGAAGGTCACCTGTGGTAAATGTGATATGTGAAATGGCCGGTTAATTGAAGATATGAAGATAGACGTAAAACTTAGGCCCAATCCCAATTCTATTTTCTACCCCTTCGCCTACCCCTCGCCCCTTCCCCTTGTCCCTTGAAACAAAGTGTAAAGGGGAAGGGCTAAAATATTTCCCCTAAGAAATGGGACACCACTACAACACTGTGATACGTCATCATAGGTTGTCGCTAGTTCCTAATGTTACGTCAGAGGACATGCGCAGATGTTTATCACTCATTCCAAGATGTCAAAATGTTGTCATGTTGCAATAAGTACAAATGTACGGTGTACGCACCGTTCATTCACATGTGGCCGTAAGCAAAACAAACAACGCATTATCACATGCGCGGCAAATTGCTAATCAGTGTAGTGGTGCCTGGAGAAGTATATATGCTTCATTTGTGAATTTCGTTTTGAACTTTCTATTTGAACGCATTCGTTTTCTGGATCCTTGGACTAAAATGTTTACAGGGGTTCACTGGTTTAAGAAATTTCTGATCGTAAAAATCAGCTTCTTTTTATTTGTAAGGTATCGTTTTTATTATTATGTACTGATTTAAATTACTGGTGCGCTGAGCGGGCGCAGGTGCATTAGGCGCAATCATTAAATACATTTCAAAGCAAGCCGGCTCCACAGTCCTGACTGCATCATCACTGCCTTTATTGGGTGTTTTGAGCGAATATTTACATTTATTCACATGACTGGATGTGGTGGACTGCCATGATTTTGGCGAATGCAGGACAATGAATAATGCGCATCAGAGGGGATTTAAAAAGTGAAAGTGTGTATACACCATATACGTTACCTGCGTACATCCACTACACCACCGTTGCAAATTGCCGTGCCACTGGTCTTTCATGTTTCTAACATGCAGTCAAGTGTATATGACATAAAAATATATTTTGTAATATCGTGCAATCAGTGCTATCTGCTAGCAAACTTTAGCGATTTTTTTGCAAACGTTTATTTACAAAACAACACCATAAACACAAACACAAGATTGAAGGTAATATACATATAATGAAACATTGTCATGAAAATCCTTATTAAAGGCAAAATTTACTTATATTTACGAGTCTGCTTGCTCGAGTGAGCAGCCATGTTGGAAATTTCTCTTAGCCCTTCGTTTGAAGTGAGGTCCTGAAAAATCTTCGTTTGGAGGGCTATCTGGCCCTTCCCCTTACCCCTACCCCTCCAACCAAAAGAGAAATGAGACACCCCTACCCCTTCACGTGAACGCGCCAAACGGAGGGGTAGGGCTAAGTGTAGGGGTAAGGGGTAGAATTGGGATTGAGCCTTACTCTGTGTCCTGAGGTGTTGTCAGTGCTGCAACATTTTTAAGTTATTTTTAATTTACTTTATTAAATAGACCATTCTAATACTGAAACGGTGTTCAAACCTTGGAAAATATTTGTTTTATAAAGGGATAGTTCACCCAAAAGCAGCTTTTTGCTTAACACGACATTAACTGATAGACTGAAGTCATGTGGATTACTTGAGGATTATTGTGATGTTTCTATCAACTGCATTCTGACGGCACCCAATCACTGCAGAGGATCTATTTGTGAGCAAGTGATGTAATGCTAATGCCACTATCTGAGTCAGTCTGAGTTCTGTTTGTATTTTATTAAATATATTATATAAACTCTTAATGACATAATATAACCTATAGCACTACTTTTTCTTGGGTTTTCATTTTGTGATAACAGACTCTATGATAAGCAGGTAAATAATCAGTAGGAATCCCTCAGATACTCACATCTGTTAAAAACAGACACACACACTGACTCATTGGTCAAGAGACACAGTGGCCCAATTTTGCTTGAATACATTCCAGCAGCTGGTGTTTGAGGGAAGTCCCACAGTGAGCTAATGAAGAGTGAATTATGGGTCACATTCACACATACACTGACTGAGTCACTACTAAAATGTCATTCATCATCAGATGAAATATATACAAAACATAGCTGTTAACATTATGTGAGGTCTGAGCTAGGAATTATGAATGAAATAAAATGCTAATGCTTACATCACACATGATCGAAAATGTTAGCATTTCTTTTTAACCATATCATATTCTTACATCAATATTTTACACATCACTTTGTCTTTAAGAGGGCTTTTAGTCCATTTTAGGCCATGCTTTAATGTAGATGAGTTATTTCATCATCAGAGCAGATTTGTAGAAATTTAGCCTTCACCACATCAATGGATCCTCTGCAGTGAATGGGTGCCATCAGAATGAGAGTCCAAATAGTTTATAAAAACATAATAATCCACAAGTAATCCATACAACTTCAGTCTATTAATTAAGGTCTGAATCAATAATTGTGACCCTGGACCACAAAACCAGTCATAAGGGTTTTGAAATTGAGATTGAAAAAACAGGCTTTCAATTGATGTATGGTTTGTTAGGATAGGACAATATTTGGTTGAGATACAACTATTTGAAAATCTGGAATCTGAGGGTGCAAAAAAAGCAAAATATTAAGAAAATTGCCTTAAAGTTGTCCAAATGAAGTTCTTAGCAATGCATATTACTAATTCAGGAAATTTACAAAATATCTTCATGAAACATAATATTTATTTAATACCCTAATGATTTTTGGCATAATATTTTGGCATCGATAATTTTGAACCATACAGTGTATTGTTGGCTATTGCAAATATACCTGTGCTACTTATGACTGGTTTTGTGGTCCAGGGTCACAATTAAGTCTGAATCAGGAGAGATCAAACACTGTTTACAAGCCAAAAACTGTTCTAAACAAATACGTTGGTGGATTTTGATGTAAGAGGACAACATGAGATGGACTTTTAAACTGGAAAAAGCAATATTATGGACTCAGTTTAAAGTTTAAAACATCTCAACAATGAATTTGTTTATTACAAACACAAAGCTTTTCACTTCACAATATGTTAATTGATTGACTGAAGTTGTGAATTGTACATTTTTGTAATGTTTTTATCAGCTGTTTAGACTCTCATTCTGATGGCACCCATTCACTCCAGAGGATCCTTTGGTGAGCATGATGTACTGCTAAATTTCTCCAAATCTGTTCAGATGAAGAAACAAACTCATCTTGGAAGGCCTGAGGGTGAGTACATCTCATTTTTGGGTGAACTGTACCTTTAAGACACATATATTTAGTCAATCCAATGGCTAAGTAACAATATATCATCATCACTATCTGCTATTCATCAGACAGAATGTTTCTCTCTCACATCTGGGTTTATTTTAATCTGAATTGTTAGTCAGCAGTGACTGCTCTGATTATATCTGTCCTGCTCTTTTTACTGTTATCAGGAGAGGAGCATCAAGTGATTTATTTTTAGCTTTGCAGGGAGGACAAATAAACACCACAAATCAGACACAGCTTACAATGGCATATTTAACACTGTGAAGTGTTACTATAAATAATATACGGATGATTTGAGTTGTGAGAGGAGAAGGGTCGTTTACTCCATAGTCTCTACATTACTGACCTATTTATAATTTCATCTGAAGTACACTAGAATAAAAATTAAATGTATATTAGTTTTTTTGTAGAGTATATAATTAAGGACAGAAATAATAATATATAATTTTCTAGACATATTAAATCAGGTTTTCTACTAATGGTGATTCTCTAGAAATTAACTGTAGTCTAAAGGATGAATGAGAGTGAAGTATTGCTTATGAAAGATGATCATCTAATCCTGGTAACGTTAAGGACATATACATTGGTTTACTTAACCACTGTATACAGCATCCAATAACTGGGATTCCTACTGGAGGCTCCCATAAAGGGATAATCCCATGGATCTCATGGATTATATAAACATTTAAATTCATGAAACATCCATTTAAAGCTTCTTGTCATTGAAGGACAGTGTTTAATTTCATACAGTCTCCTTATTGTACTGTAGGGTCAGTTAAGAGTTGAAAAAAATATTGCTTGAGAGTCTGTAAGGGTGGTTACAAAAGTATTTGTTCTTGGTGTAAAAACAAACAAAAAACAAAACAAAAAACAGGTATTAAAACAAACAAAATCAAGTCAGGAATGTAAAATATATGATATATTTTAATTGAACTCATCACAAACCTAGTAAATTGGCTAATGTACGATGTACGAAAAAAGTTATGTGAAAAAATAATAATTTATTTTTGACTGGATGCTGATGATTTATACATAATATAAAGAATTTAGCAGGAATAGACATTATATTTCCAATTTTTTTAAATATAGCCAATACTGTAAAAACATTCAACACAACAGTGAAGCATAATAAAATAATTATGCAAATAGTAGTAGTAAAATATAATACATTTCATCAAAAATGATTTAATAAATTAATAATAAATATGTAATTAAATAAGTAATTTTCAAATTATGCCAAATATATACATACAAATATATAATTAAATCAAAAATTAAATACAAATTTCCATAGTGTTATTTATATCACTGTTATTTTAGTATCACTGTTATACTGTAGTTGGTTAATATTTTAAATAAGATTTTATTTTCATATTTTCTGTTTTGACTTTTATCTGAATCTTAGTCATTTTGTGTTTTTGTCAGTTTTATTATTTTTTAAATAATAGCTATTAGCTTTAGACATTTTAGTACTGCAAGTTAAACAAAACTAGCTAAAATAGAATAAGTTTGTTTTTTTATATTTTATTTCAGTTGATTAAAAAAAGTTATTCTTTATCAATTTCATCCAGTCCTCATGGAACTCTGTATGTGTATGATAGCATGTTTATGTGTAATTAATGCTATATTTAAATTTTATTTCAGTTTTATTTCCTTAATTTAACATTTAAATTATATTTCTGTATCATTTTTGCTACCTCAATTTAAATCTGAATGGTGCACAATCCTGGTCACTAGACAACTATTCTAGTAAACTTTAATCAGAAAGAATGCACATGAATGCACATGCTATCTGAGATTATGGATGATATAACAAAGATATGCCATGAAAAACAAATGTCATTAACTTCAAAAACAAGACAGCCTGACCTCAAAAAAATCTCTTTTCCCTCTTTGTTTTTCCATCTCTCCTCATCTGACCTGTCTTATGTCCTTTGGATTTGCATTATCTGTTTTCACATACTCAGCAGCCTTTCCTCCATTCCTTAAATATTCTCTAATATTCAATCTGAAATTCAAACTCACAATGACATGTTGGTGTTTGTGTGAGTCAGCAGAGAGGTGCACCACATGCAGATCGTCCCCGCAGCGAGCGCTGGGTGTCCTGCCTCCTGAAGCTCCTGTCGTGCTCCGATGCCTCTCCTCTGGATTTGTTGCAGAGAAACAACAAACGCCGCACCGTGCCGCAGCAGAACGCAAACTCTTCAGAGGCCTGCATTAATAAACCAGAAATCATTCATTTTTAATTCTCTGCTGAAATGTAATTTGTGTCTATTTTAGAGCTCAATAAGAAATTGAGCTTGAGGGTTGTTTAGATTCATTCTGTGCTATTTGAGTCACTTCATGGCCCATTACACACCTCCAAGGAGGCATTTGTTTGGGTCATCAAGAAAACTGATACAGCAAATAAAACTTCTGAACTGAAACTGAACCCTTCGTGGGTCAGGTTTTGTGGTTGTAAGACAGATGAAATTCTATTTAAAGAAATTATATACTGAATGATTTTTTAAATTTATTTAATTATTTTCTGCAGTAATTTGCCTGCATCATATTTGCTGAATGAAATCCAGTACTTCTTTCTTACTAATTTTGGGCCACTGATTGCAAAAATAGTGTCATGTGTCACATTTTCTCCCAAAATATGTGCATTACATAGCATTTTTGATTTCAAAAACCATTTGTAAAGTGAAGAAATCAGAAAAACTGCCACAAAGGCATGATTGCTTTCTTCCCCTGAGTCAAAATACAACTATTTGTTCAATTCTCTGCCGATTTTCACATTTAAGAATGATTCTAAAAACATTATTTTAGGCTGTAAGCCAAGGTTATGAAAATAAGATTAGAATGGCCAGTGACAGAAAAAATTGCAAACATGACCCAGATGGTTTAAGCTACATCTGTGGGTATTTTACTACATCCAAAGATAGAAAATTACAGCTATGTGTTATGAAGCTATTATTGATTTTTGTGAACTCAGCATAATCAAATTAGGTAATATTAGGCCTTTTTGCAGGCTTTTGTTAATACTATAATATTATTGCAAAGTTCTCTACTTTAAAATTACTAAACAAACACCTCCCCTGTTGTCAAACTGGTCAATTTGGACACACTTTTTGCTTCAAAACAAACATCACCTTCCTGTACCGTTGTTTGTTTAAGCCCGGTGGAAAGAGCATTCAATAATGGCTTATGTGCTCTAGTTGTTTAAAGTCTTGTTTATCTCTGAGGGGTGTATGGATGAGAAGTGAGACGAATTATGGGAACACAGGAGAGAAAAAGGGTTGGTTTAGCAGTGTTCAGGTGTCCCATGATGACCTTTGGCTTTAATAAGCAGCCTATTCTGTGAAGAGAGTGATTTGTCACTCACCTGAGAGGAACAGATTAGACAATACCATTAAAAACAGCTCCACATGAGCTCACGTTTGAATATTATACAGTGCCATGCGAAAGTATTCATACCCCTTCATTTTTACTTGTTTTATGTTGCTTTATGTTAAACTTTTTTAAATTACTTTTTTTCCACATCAATCTACAGTCCATGCACCATAATGACAACACAAAAACAGAATTGTCACAACTTTGTAAAAAAAAAAATTTTTTTTAAATGATATAAGTACATTACATAAGTATTCATACCCTTAACTCAGTACTTAGTTGAAGCACATTTACAGCCTTAAGTCTTTTTGGATATGATGCAACAAGATTTGCACATCAACATTTGGCAATTGTCTGCCATTCTTCTCCTCACCTCTTCACCTCTCAAGCTCTGTCAGCTTGGATGGGGTCTGGCAGACATTTTCAGGTTTCTTCAGAAATGTTTGATTGGGTTCAAGCCCAGACTTTTGCCGGGCCACTCAAGGACATTATAGTTGTCTATAAGCCACTCTTGCTGTGTGCTTAGGCTCATTGTCCTGTTGGAAGGTGAATCTACTGCTCAGCCTGAGGTTCTGAATGCCCTGGACTGGGTTTTCATTAAGGCTATCTCAATATTTTGGTGCATTAAGCTTTTCTTCTACTCTGACGAGTCACTCAGTCCCTGCCACTGAAAAACAGCCCCACAGCACGAGGCTGCTACCAGCACACTTTGCTTTTAGGATGGTACTCTGCAGGTTATGAGCAGTACCTGGTTTCCTTTAAACATGATGTTTGTAATTGAGGTTCATCAGACCACAGAATCTTGTTTCTCACAGTCTGAGGGTCATTTAGGTGCTTTTTTTTTCTTTTGCAAATTCCAAGTGCGTTTTCATGTGTCTTCACTGAGGAGATTAGTTTGTCCTTCTGTAAGTTTCTCCTATCTGCATATATGTTCATTCTTGGTCACCACTCTAGCCAAGGTCTTTCTCCATTAATTTCTCAATTTTGCCAAGAGGCCAGCTCTAGGAAGAGTCCTGGTTGTTTCAAACTTCTTTCAGGTTAACAGAGACTACATGCTTCTGTGATCTAGCTCTACAGCTATTTTTACCTCAGGGCTTGGTTTTTGCTCTGATATACATTTTTAGCTGTTAGACCTTTTATTAAGATGTGCGTGCATTTCCAAATCATATCTACTCAATTGAAATTGCCACAGGTTAACTTCACTCGAAGTCTAGTAACATCTACAAGCAATATGAATGCTCCTAAGCTAAATTTCAGCTGTCCCAGATAAGGGTATGAATACTTATGCAATGGAATAATGTACTTTTTTTATTTTAAACAAATTTGCAAAGATGTTAAAACGTGCCTTTTTGCTATGCCATTATGGTGCATGGAGTGTAGATTGATGCGGGAAAACTTAATTTAAAGCAGTTTAACATAAGGCAGCAAAAAAATTAAGCGGTATGAATACTTTCGCAAGGCACTGTAGATATAGTCATTGCCTGATGAAAGTAGTCAAGTTAAAAATTATTTGGCTATACACAGTGATAGTTAATTATTAAGTTGCTTATTGTGTTGGTTTGAATGGAGAACATTAATTTAAGTATGAACTAGTTGGTACAGGGCTAGTAATAGGTTTGGTTGATTATTATTTGTTGAAGTAGTGCGTGATGGAGACACTTTCACTATTCGTAAAAGTAAAAACTAAGAAACTTGTTAAGAAAAACAAATAACAAAACGTACAAACCAATCGTTCCAGCAACAAGACGAACACCGCAAATAACGTTACCCGAAATCCTGAGGTAATTTTCACTTCAGTCGATAACTGAGCCGCAAGATGGCGAGATTGGCGACATCTGCTTTTGTGTGAAACGAGAACCCCGCGGAGTGATACAAGTCGAGTGACGTGAAAGTAGCGACAATGAGAATCCAAAAAGTAATCCAAAAGAGAAAATTATTTTCAAAAATGTATTTTTATCTGCAAGTTTAAACCAGCTGAATGTTTGCATTACCAGAGCGCATGCGCCAGTGTGCTTGACAGATTGGGTGAGCTATTAAGTTTGTTTGCTGATTAGTTCTCATGCTGTCAGTTTGGCAGAGAGGGAAACACTCACTCTAATTTCTGAAAACAAGCCTAAATTACCAAATTCGCTTTCATTCCTGCATTAAATTAACCTGATTTTATCCAAATTAAAGGATAGTTGTTATTATTATTCATTATTTTTTGGTGCTAGTCAGTTGTGACCCTGGACCACAAAACCAGTCAAAAGGGTCTTTTTTTTTTTTTATTGATATTCATACATCATCTGAAAGCTAAATAAATAAGCTTTCCATTGGTGTATGGTTTGTTAAAATAGGACAATATTTGGAATCTGAGAAAATTGCGTTTAAAGTTTAAAGTAATAATACATATTACTAATCAAAAAATAAGTTTTGATATATTTACGGTGGGAAATTTACAAAATATATTAATGTAACATGATCTTTACTTAATATCCTAATGATTTTTGGCTATTGCTACAAATGTGCTACTTAAGACTGGTTTTGTGCTCCAGGGTCACATTTATTGATCTATATTCTCATTGTTTTTTTTTTTTCAGTTATTTAGGTAAAAGAAAGAAACCTCATGATGAATGAATCTTCTGAATTCATTTATTCATTCATTTGTAGAATGTAGAGACATTTGTGTACAATTTTTTGCTTCATAAATTGTTTATAAGCTTGAAAAATATTCCATGCACAATAAACCATACACTGAACATTTGAAAAGAATACAAAAACAAACAAATAATCAACTGAGATGCTCAAATAAACACTGATGTAAATACAGTGAGAGTGCTGTTGAACATACTCTGAAATTATATTTCCTAACCATTTCATTATCAACAAAGGCATGATCACTTATTGCAACGGAAAGCGTGTTAATGTTGATGTGCAAAACCCCCTCCCCAAAATAACATTCACTCTGTCCTTTATGATTATGTTTTATGCCTCTGTATCTACACATACCCTGTCTGTGTCGATGAACTATTCTTTGAACTATTGTTCTGAGTAACAAATATTCAGATATAAAAAATACAAATATTGATTTCGGTAAAAACAAGCGTGCCTGGGTTTAAAAGAGGTGGAAACACCCGCAATGGCACAAGAGAAAAGTTCATGCAAAGAGAACCGCATATATTAATCTATACACGACGCCAAACAAATAAACAGTCATAGAAAAGACGCAATAAATCAAACAAGAAGTACTTCTTCTCATTTTCCCTCCATTGCTGATTCTTCAGATCTTCCTTGCTGGCATTGATTGGCTGTTAAAATGGATTTTGGGCATATGATCAGTCAAGGATTGAAAATGGAATGGATGTAGATGTGGAGGAAGTGAATAAAACATGTAATCAATCTTCCCTCGATTACATACACCATCCCATTTCCATGCAAGATATAAATATAGCTTATTTCTCTGGAAAGACAGTCAAGTTGTGCGTCAGGTGCTGAACTGGACAGCTCCCTTGAACAAGCAGCTCATATTGTGATAGATGCCTATGAAACAGGGGCTTCTGTTTGTTGATGTCGTGATGAAATCTCACACCCAGAACCACGGCGTCTACAAGACGTGGGGGTAAATGACCAGAAATCTTGGGCAGCTTTCTTCACAGCAGCGGTTTGGGATGGGTTTCAGTTGGAGAATTGCCAGCATCTTCAAATCTCGCTATATTCACCCATTGTCCAGAGTGGCTCTTCATCCTTCGTCCTGTACTCGTACACCGAACCATCATCTTCACCTCTCGTTCACATGCACAGGCGACAAGTGCTTCAAACCGGTGATTAAAAGAAAAGGTTGACGAGGTATAACCGTTCAAGTTTACACGCCGGGAGATGACTTGTCTGTCATCCCTTTGAGGACTTCGTCTATTCGGTCATCTTCAATGACCACTGTGGAGAGAAGACAATAGTTTAAATAGTAAGCATGAAGGCAAGAAAAGTAGCATTTATCTATTCGTGTCAGCAGGAAAATGTGCTGTCGAGAGCTGTTTTTAAATGTATGTACACAAAGAAAACCATCATTTAAATGCAAAAAGAATGTTATAGAAATAAAACACTGTAATTGGTTAACTATATAGGTTCCCTCATCATATACAGTAAAAAATTATATTAGGTTTAACTAGATATAAATGTAATTTTACTGTAAAATATTGTAAACAATACTATATGTGAAAATAAAAAACTATCAATTGCCACATTTACCAATTTTACAGTTTAAACGATAATAAAACAGAATACATAAGAGTTCTTTGCATGTTGCATCAGATTTGTTGTTTTTTTTAAATCGTAGATTTTAATTTTCCTCAGATTTATTTATTCATATTTATATTATTTTTTTGTGTGTTTACCTCATGAGACAAAAACAGTAATATCAATACATGTTTGTCCTGTTTATTAGCCATTGTTACAGGTAATTTCAATTTTAATGTTATCGTGTAAACATTTATTTTTGAAAGTTATTTTAACTCCCTTACCGTGTTTTGCCCTTCCAATTTGCCCGAGTTTCGGTGGCCTTTTGGACTGTGATGTTCCGAAGAACGAGTTCGTATCTTGCAGTCGACAGCTGAAGGAAAGCTGACTGACATCACTATCCGCCCCGTAACCGTTCATCTTCCCCTCGTTGTATGGCAGCACTTCGGACATGGCTATACTCAAGTTCCCAGCTAAGGTTGTATGCAAAAGCGAATATTATTTAATTGTCGATAAAGTCTTAATAGACTACTACTTTTTTTCTCAGCGTCGAAAGTCCACCTAAGACCCTGGAATAACTATCTGCAGGTCCAGTCGTGCTGCTCCCCTGGTCAAACCGTCGGTTGTACCGGAGAGAGGAGGGATGCGTCCGCCTGCAGATGAGCTCTTGTGAGAAATACAGGGAGATCCCGAGACCATAAAGGAAACCCAGACGGAAAAGTGAAGTCATTCATCCGGGTTTGAAGGGGGAGGGAGTATGGAGAAATAAATAAATAAAGACGAGCGAGTGAAAGACAGTATCTGAACAATAGCGTAGGACGTTTAGCTAGGAATTACACTAGTAGGCTATCTATTAACTATTCTATTATTACCACAACCCAACTTGGGTTATTTGGCAACCCAGCGCTGGGTAAATATGGGACAGAACACATGCTGGGTTGTTTTATTTGAGTCAACTATTGTTTAAAAATTATTGTTAAAAAATTGAATTATAGAGGCAACAGCAATAGTCAAAAGATGAAGATGTATTATTAAGCAAGAACACCCATGGACAAAAATATATGACAAATTGAATTTATTTGGGTGAATACACCCTAGTTTACAATATTACATACATTCGTTTTTACAAACATTTTAGAAATAAAAATGTAACATTTAAAAGTAGCAGTTTAATTTAAGTGTATTTTGCATTTTGTAAAATAATATAATTTACAGCACTTTATAAATGAAATAAAATGTATACAAACCTTTATTTCGCTGAAGAAGTGCAGCAAATCGGTGTTTGGCGGCGCTAAGAACTGCTCTCTCCAGTAGAGGACGCAAAAAGTCCATGCTATGACTATATTTCAGCAGATGGTTCGTCGGAGGTAGGCTCAACCCAGCAGTTGGGTAGAAAAATAACCCAGCACTAAAAAATGACCCAGCAGCTTAGAAAAAACTACCCAGCTCCTTGTTAAAAAATCTAAAAAAAAAAATAACCCAATAAATTGACCCAACAAGCTGAACCCAGTAATTGGGTTAAAAATAACCCAGCATTTTTTAGAGTGCAGAAAAACTACCCAACACTTGGGTAAAAATATTAAAAACAATCCAATAAAATGACCCAGCGGGCTAAACCCAGCATTTGGGTTAAAAATATAACCCAGCATTTTTTTAGAGTGCGGAAAAACTACCCAACACCTGGGTAAAAATATTAAAAACAGCCAAATAAAAAGACCCAGCAGGCTAAACCCAGCATTTTTAGAGTGCAGAAAAACTACTTAGCACCTGAGTAAAAAATATTCAAAACAACCAAATAAAATGACCCAGGAGACTGAACCCAGCATTTTTAGAGTGCAGAAAAACTACCCAACACCTGGCTAAAAAATTTAAAACATCCCAATAAAATGACCCAGCAGGCTGATGCCACACCCCTGGACTTTCCAGTTGGTTTCTCAAATCATTTCCCCCCGCAGATCTGTGTGTTTTGGTTTCTCCCTCCCTCATTGTTTACACCTGTATGAGTTAATCAGTCTGTCTATTTAATGTGTGTTTGTTCCCTCTTACCTTGTCGGACTTTATTGTTTACCACCCTGTGTTCCCGTTGGACTATTAAATACTTTGTTTCACTACGTCGTTGTCCGTCTGTTCCTGCCTGATCCCTGACAGAAAGTCCGACCTAAACAGTTTTTCAGCGTTTTACCCCGTTTTTGTTTCTCGTTCACTTTTTCCAGTCTTTTTGTTTCCGTTTGCGTTTTCCCCATGGATCACCTACTCCGTCCGGAATTCATCCTTCTACGGCTGAAGCAGGGGGAATTACCGCTCGAGGGCTACATGTTAATGTTCCAGCTCGTAGGCCCTCGAGCACATTTCGCCGCGTTTGTGGAGTGGACACTGGCGAGAAACAGACCCTCGTTCCCCACCTGTTCCATGGATAATCTCGCCAGTACCACTCCAGACCTAGAACCCAGCCAACCATCCCGACTTGCGGATTACGAGCCTGAGCCCACTGTAGATGGGAAGCCCGAGCCCAGAGCGACAGAGCTGCACGGACCTTCTGATCAGGTGTGAGAGCCGGCCACTATAACCGCCACGGCGGAGATGTCAGTGGAGCATGAGAGTGCTGAGAACAACATCAACCACTGCACCGCCGCTGAGGGTGAGCAAAATCTGGACCTGGGGAATATATTCATGGACTGTCAGCCCCCCCAGCTCACCATCTGTGCGTTGGGTTCGCCGCGGGTCTGCCAGTCACCATCGGCGTCATGGCTGGAGGATCCCTCATCTCCGCCTTCAGCCTCTGAGTCCTGGACTCCGCCTCGGCCCTCCGACCCTGCGACTCCACCCCGTCTCTCAGCTCCCTCGTCTCCACCGTCGCCCGTCGGTCCACCAACTCCACCATTGTCCCTCCGGCTCCGCCCCGTCGTCGCCCCACCTTCGCCTCTAGACTCTACTCCTCCGGCTGCGCCTCGTCGCTGAATCCCACCGGCTCTGTGGACCTCCTTCCTCCCGCGGGCACAGCCTCGGTCCTCTGTTGCTCCGGCTCCGCCGCGGACCTCCGGATCTCTGTCTTCGCCTTGGTCGCCAGAGCCTTGGGTTCTGCCTTGGCCCTCCAGATCCTCAGTGACGCCCATGACCATCCCTGACCTCCGTCGGTCGGCCCCCTGGAGTCGTCAGCCCTTCCTCCACCATGGCTCCTCCCTCCATCATCACCTCCATGGATTATTCCATCACCATTCTGGACTCCATCTTTTGCCCTCCTCCCGGGAGTCCGTCCTCCCCCGAAGCCCCCTCCTAAAACTTTGTTCAGTTTCCTGTTTGTCGGCGTGAGGACCCGCCTTCCGGGAGGGGGAGGTAATGTCACACCCCTGGACTTTCTAGTTGGTTTCTCCCATCATTTCCCCCCGCAGATCTGTGTGTTTTGGTTTCTCCCTCATTGTTTACACCTGTATGAGTTAATCAGTCTGTCTATTTAATGTGTGTTTGTTCCCTTTATTGTTTACCACCCTGTGTTCCCGTTGTTTCCCGTTGGACTATTAAATACTTTGTTTTACTACGTCGTTGTTCGTCTGTTCCTGCCTGATCCCTAACAGCTGAACCCAGCATTTGAGTTAAAAAAAAATAACCCAGCATTTTTTATAATGCAGAAAATCCAGCAGGCTAAACCCAGCATTTGAGTTAAAAATAATAACCCAGCATTTTTAGAGTGCAGGTAAACTACCCAACAACTGGGTAAAAATATAAAAAGAAACAGCTCAATAAAATGACCCAGCAGGCTGAACCCAGCATTTGAGTAAAAAAATGAAACCATCCCGGAATTTTTTATAATGCAGAAAAGCTACCTAGCACCTGGGTAAAATGTTACAAACAACCCAATAAAATGACCCAGCTGGCTAAACCCAGCATTTGGGTTAAAAATGTAACCCAGCATTTTTTAGAGTGCAGAAAAACTAACCAACACCAGGATAAACATATTGAAAACAACCAAATAAAATGACCCAGCAGGCTCAACCCAGCATTTTTTAGAGTGCAGAAAAACTACCCAAAACCGGGGTAAAATGATTTAAAACAACTGAATAAAATGACCTAGCAGACTCAACCCAGCATTTTTAGAGTGTAGTAAGTAATCTAATATTGACTAGTATTTCTTAATTTCAGTGTTTATTCCAATATAAATTAGTCACTATAGCATTAATTCCTTATTCTGCATCCCTTTCAAGTAGCTTGTTACTGGAAAACAAATCGGAAATTTGTGATTCAGATGCCTAGTTATTTCCAGTATGTGTTCTTATTGTTAATGGCACTCAGGTTTACTAACTAGTTGCCAATCATCATCTCTTGTCAGCTTTTTAAGTACTTAGTAAAGTAACAAGAATTAAAGTTTGACTAAATTAAAATGTATACAATTAATGTAACTATGCAAGTCAATGTAACCAGTGCTCATTTTTAAATTTATCAGTGAATTCAGAACCACATGTTACAGTTCCTTAAATACACAACTTAAGACCTCACTGGCCTTAAATTGTATGCAGAAGCATTGAATAAATATGGGTATACTGTACTGTATGTGCTGTATGTAAAAAGCAGCTGCCCATCCTACTCTGTTGTCGCCTATAGGTTAAAAACCTTGGGTTATGTTTTGGCTCCCTCTGCTGGGCATTTTAATGACTTTCTAGAACTTGTATAGTAGCAAAGCTAAAAAAACACCCATCACAATCCAACTCTCTTTTACAATCGAACTCGTGTCAGACAGCACTGACGGCTTCCAACAGATCTGACTTTTGCCTTAAAGACTCACAGTCTGTGCAAACACATTCTGTTTCGGTAACAGGTGGCCTGCTGTAGGATCACCACTGGAATGTAGCTGATCCATTTTTAGACTAGCCCTGTGGACACAAGAGGAGAGCGGAGCAGTTGGCATCTCACAGCTGATGAGGAGTGGTTTGGGTTGACTTCTTGATTGAGACAAGAACGAGGATTGGGAAGGGGACATATATGTTTCTGGACCACTTCTCTTCATTTTGGGCCCTTAGATATTGTTGAGCACCCCCTACAGTCTCTTTAGCACAGATAGTGAACATTGGAGATTATGCTTGTGGTTGTTTCCCCTCAGGATTGATTCCACACCTGTCTGTGTCAGTCAAGGGAAAAGCTGTGCTGAAAAGCTCTGGACAGGCACGACAATAATAACAGTGATAGGAAGTCACACAACGGCATGACATGATGAGAAGCTTTCTTCATCTGTTGACGGTGGCCTTGTTTTTCTTCTTTCTCCAAGGTAGGACATGCTAAATGAATATTTAATAGCTTAAAATTTAAAAAAGTGTGAGTTTATGACCCTTAATCTGTCAGCTCTTAGTTTTTTTCTTGTTTATATACTAACACAACTACTAAATGGCAAGTTAGGACTGAATGCATAATGTAAAAGAATCAGTTTATGATCATTGTATAGTTGCATACTGCAATAATTTAGTTTTTTCGTATGTGATGCACCAACTACATTTATTTGACAGAACAAGATGTGTAGAAGATGTGTTTGTTAATAATAGTTAACTGTTAAAGGGATCCTGAGAAAAAGCACACTTTATCAGTCAAAAACAAGCAACTGCTAATACAGTTAGGCCTCACTTTCAACATATTTTGCAGAATGTTGGGGCCGGAATGAAGAGGAACGTCTCATCAACTACCTTTTTAAGGAGCGAGGCTACAACAAAGAGCTTCGTCCGGTTGAAAATAAAGATGATACTGTGGATATTTACTTGGCGCTGACACTTTCCAATCTTATTTCCTTGGTGAGTATATAATATTGCCACTATAAGCAGTTTTTGTACACAGAGCAGAGAAGATATTACGAATCAGAGATATTATTATGTGCTATTTCATATACTGTGATATGGGAAATATAAATATTATCTGATGCTGTGCAAGTGTGTCTAAAAAAGTTGTTTTTCCATGACAGAAAGAAGTTGATGAAACATTACTAACAAATGTGTGGATGGAGCATGTAAGTACATTATTATGTTGGCTTGGAGAGCCAACATATTGTTATGCTATTTAAACTTATTATTATTATGTTGGCTTGGAGAGCCAACATATTGTTATGCTATTTAAACTTATTATTATTATGTTGGCTTGGAGAGCCAACATATTGTTATGCTATTTAAACTTATTATTATTATTATTAAAATTCTTCTGAGACTAAAATTCTATACGCTACTCCTCCTAGAGCTTTAAGGCTACAAGCCCCAAACTCGGCGGAGCCCTGGGCCCTGGTCACCAAAGTGTTGCTATATCTTTTTGGAATGATCAGACTTACAGTTGATTTAATATTAATTTTTTTACATGAAAAATTTCTATAGGATTTCAATGGGCTGAGAAAAAATGCGCCATCTAGAGGCGCAATACCTCTCCACTGAAGAGGCGGGACTCAAACCTCTTACTTACAGTCACTCTGAAATCGGTGGAAATACAAATAAATACCGCTTTAAAAATTTTAATATTACAGCGATTTAACTCTTAATACCCATTAGAACACATCAACAGCTACATTCAGCTGTGAGCTGTTTTGTATAAAAGTTAAACCGCTGTCTTTACAGAGTGTGTTACAGATGAGCTTCACATCTCCGTCTGAGAATTATACATGACTGCACGTCTTTTAAAAGCATTTAAATAAAAACACTCCAGCGATCCAACACAATAAATATAGAAGAATATTTTAAAGAGCTACATTGGGTGTAAATGAGCTATTTCAAACGTTTTACTAACGAACATGAGATGTATGGCTGCATTATCAGTCTGTCAACAAATATATCATTTGCACGTCTTTTAAAGGCATTTAAATAAAAACACTCCAGCGATTGCACACGATAAATATAGAAGAATATTTTAAAAAGCTGCATTGAATGCAAATGACCTGTTTCAAAGGTTTTTAATAACGAACATGAGATGTACGGCTGCATCCGTCTGTGTCAACAAAGAATTCATTGGCACGTCTTTTAAAGGCATTTAAATAAAACATTCCAGCGATTGCACACAATAAATATAGAAGAATATTTTAAAGAGCCGCATTGAATGCAAATGACCTGTTTCAAAGGTTTTTAATAACGAACATGAGATGTACGGCTGCATCCGTCTGTGTCAACAAAGAATTCATTTGCACGTCTTTTAAAGGTAATCAAATAAAAACATTCCAGCGATTGCACACAATAAATATAGAAGACTATTTTAAAGAGCTGCATTGAGTGTAAAGGAGCTATTTCAAACGTTTCACTAACGAACATGAGATGCACGGCTGCATATATGTGTCTGTTAACAAAGACATCATTTGCACGACTTTTAAAGGTATTTTAATATAAACACTCCAGCGATTCAACACAATAATAGTACAATCATATAATAAAAAGGTTAAATGCTTGCTTATTTCTGCTTTTCGCCTCAACCGCACAGCAACGCGTCGTGGCTTTGAAGCAAGCGCTGCACGAATCTCGTCTGGCAAGCCGTTTTAACCTAAAATACACATATTAATCCACTATGGCAAGCTGTTCAATTACAGAGCTCTAAGTGTTCTGGGCTGGCCCTTTTGCCCCAAGGCTGCCCAATTTGGCTCTCCAAGCCAACATTTAAAGTTTGTCATCGAACTTTAGCTTCTAGTTATTATTAAAATTCTTCTGAGACTAAAATTCTATACGCTACTCCTCCTAGAGCTTTAAGGCTACAAGCCCCAAACTCGGCGGAGCCCTGGGCCCTGGTCACCAAAGTGTTGCTATATCTTTTTGGAATGATCAGACTTACAGTTGATTTAATATTAATTTTTTTACATGAAAAATTTCTATAGGATTTCAATGGGCTGAGAAAAAATGCGCCATCTAGAGGCGCAATACCTCTCCACTGAAGAGGCGGGACTCAAACCTCTTACTTACAGTCACTCTGAAATCGGTGGAAATACAAATAAATACCGCTTTAAAAATTTTAATATTACAGCGATTTAACTCTTAATACCCATTAGAACACATCAACAGCTACATTCAGCTGTGAGCTGTTTTGTATAAAAGTTAAACCGCTGTCTTTACAGAGTGTGTTACAGATGAGCTTCACATCTCCGTCTGAGAATTATACATGACTGCACGTCTTTTAAAAGCATTTAAATAAAAACACTCCAGCGATCCAACACAATAAATATAGAAGAATATTTTAAAGAGCTACATTGGGTGTAAATGAGCTATTTCAAACGTTTTACTAACGAACATGAGATGTATGGCTGCATTATCAGTCTGTCAACAAATATATCATTTGCACGTCTTTTAAAGGCATTTAAATAAAAACACTCCAGCGATTGCACACGATAAATATAGAAGAATATTTTAAAAAGCTGCATTGAATGCAAATGACCTGTTTCAAAGGTTTTTAATAACGAACATGAGATGTACGGCTGCATCCGTCTGTGTCAACAAAGAATTCATTGGCACGTCTTTTAAAGGCATTTAAATAAAACATTCCAGCGATTGCACACAATAAATATAGAAGAATATTTTAAAGAGCCGCATTGAATGCAAATGACCTGTTTCAAAGGTTTTTAATAACGAACATGAGATGTACGGCTGCATCCGTCTGTGTCAACAAAGAATTCATTTGCACGTCTTTTAAAGGTAATCAAATAAAAACATTCCAGCGATTGCACACAATAAATATAGAAGACTATTTTAAAGAGCTGCATTGAGTGTAAAGGAGCTATTTCAAACGTTTCACTAACGAACATGAGATGCACGGCTGCATATATGTGTCTGTTAACAAAGACATCATTTGCACGACTTTTAAAGGTATTTTAATATAAACACTCCAGCGATTCAACACAATAATAGTACAATCATATAATAAAAAGGTTAAATGCTTGCTTATTTCTGCTTTTCGCCTCAACCGCACAGCAACGCGTCGTGGCTTTGAAGCAAGCGCTGCACGAATCTCGTCTGGCAAGCCGTTTTAACCTAAAATACACATATTAATCCACTATGGCAAGCTGTTCAATTACAGAGCTCTAAGTGTTCTGGGCTGGCCCTTTTGCCCCAAGGCTGCCCAATTTGGCTCTCCAAGCCAACATTTAAAGTTTGTCATCGAACTTTAGCTTCTAGTTATGTTGGCTTGGAGAAGCCAACATATTGTTATGCTATTTAAACTTATTATTATGTTGGCTTGGAGAGCCAACATATTGTTATGCTATTTAAACTTATTATTATTATGTTGGCTTGGAGAAGCCAACATATTGTTATGCTATTTAAACTTATTATGTTGGCTTGGAGAAGCCAACATATTGTTATGCTATTTAAACTTATTATTATTATTAAACTTCTTCTGAGACTAAAATTCTATACGCTACTCCTCCTAGAGCTTTAAGGCTACAAGCCCCAAACTCGGCGGAGCCCTGGGCCCTGGTCACCAAAGTGTTGCTATATCTTTTTGGAATGATCAGACTTACAGTTGATTTAATATTAATTTTTTTACATGAAAAATTTCTATGGGATTTCAATGGGCTGAGAAAAAATGCGCCATCTAAAGGCGCAATACCTCTCCACTGAAGAGGCGGGACTCAAACCTCTTGCTTACAGTCACTCTGAAATCGGTGGAAATACAAATAAATACCGCCTTAAAAATTCTAATATTACAGCGATTTAACTCTAAATACCCATTAGAACATATCAACAGCTAAATTCAGTGGTTTGTGAGTAGTTCTTGTAAAAGAAAAGCTCGCACCCTTCAGCGCTTGTACAAGCCGTCAGCACTAGGCTTCTCTCTCTCTCGACATGTGCTCACAAACAACATAAATTGCACGAATTAGAACGCCTTTAAAATAAATATATTTCAGCGATTTGTTTGTAAATACCCATTAGAACACATCAACAAATCAGCCTTTTGTGATCTGTTTTATTTCAAAGTTAAAGCATTGTCTTCAGCAAATGTGTTATACAGACGAGCTTTCACGGCTCGGAGCTAACTTACCCGACTGAGAATTATGACTGCACGTCTTTTAAAAGCATTTAAATAAAAACACTCCAGCGATCCAACACAATAAATATACAAGAATATTTTAAAGAACTACCTTAGCTGCAAATGAGCTTTTCAGTTTCACAAACGAACATGTTACCGAGCTGAGACTTACTTTCACTTTGATTTCGGTGGAAAATGCATATAAATAACGCCTTTAAAATTACAATATTCCAGCCATTTAATTGTAAATACCCATTAGAACACATCAAGACCTGAATTCAGCTGTTTGAGCGAATTTATTGAAACCCCTAAGCATTTCCTTCACCGCGTACAGATTGCTTTCAACGAGTTTACATGGATACGAACGACAAAATTTGCACAAATTTGACCGCCTTTAAAATTACATTATTGCAGCGATTTAATTCAGTCAACCCATTAGAAAATATCAACAGCTAAATGCAGTTGTTTGTGACTATTTTTTTTTTCATACAGAAAGCGCTGCATTCAGCAGTGTGTTAGACATGAGCTCCGAGATGTCCGACTGAGAATTATACATGACTGCACGTCTTTTAAAGGCATTTAAATAAAAACACTCCAGCGATTCAACACAATAAATATAGAAGAATTTTTTAAAGACCTGCATTGGGTGCAAATGACGTTTTTCATAGGCTTAACTAACATGAGGTGCACGGCTGCATTTATGTGTCTGTTAACAAAGACATCATTTGCACGTCTTTTAAAGGTATTTTAATACAAACACTCCAGCGATTAAACACAATAATTGTAGAGTAATATATTACACAGCTTAAATGCTTGCTTATTAATGCTTTTAGGCTCAACCGCACAGCAACGCTTTCAAGCACGCGCTGCACACTTGTTGTATGGCAAGCCGTTTTAACCTAAAATACACATAAATCCACTATGGCAAGCTGTTTTAACCTAAAATATACTAAGCATTACTTATCGTAATAGCATTTTTACTAGCAACAATTCAATCAGAGAGCTCTAAGTGTTCTGGGCTGGCCCTTTTGCCCGAAGGCTGCCCGGTTTGCTTCTCCAAGCCAACATTTAAAGTTTGTCATCGAACTTTAGCTTCTAGTTATGTTGGCTTGGAGAGCCAACATATTGTTATGCTATTTAAACTTATTATTATTATTATTAAAATTCTTCTGAGACTAAAATTCTATACGCTACTCCTCCTAGAGCTTTAAGCCTACAAGCCCCAAACTCGGCGGAGCCCTGGGCCCTGGTCACGAAAGTGTTGCTATATCTTTTTGGAATGATCAGACTTACAGTTGATTTAATATTAATTTTTTTATATTAAAAATTCCTAAAATTTCGCCCTCTAATGGAGCAATACCTCTCCACTGAATGGAAATATGTCCCATAGAATTGAATGGGCTGAGAAAAAGGCGCCCTCTAAAGGAGTAAATCCTCTCTACTCAACAGGAGATCGCTGAGCTCTGACCTACTTTCACTTTGACTTAGGTGGAAAATGCAAATAAATAACGCCTTTAAAATTTAAATATTCCAGCGATTTAATTGTAAATACCCATTAGAACACACCAAGACCTGAATTCAGCTATTTCAGCTAATTTATTCAAAACTCTAAGCATTTCCTTCACCGTGTATAGCTTCAGCACGTACTCTCTCTGTATATCTGCTCACAAACGACCTAATTTGCTCGAATTAGAACGCCTTTAAAATTAAAATATTACAGCGATTTAACTCTAAATACCCATTACAACACATCAACAGCTAAATCAGTTTGTGATCTGTTTTATTTCAAAGTTGAAGCAGTGTCTTCAGCAAATGTATTACACAGACGAGCTTCTCGGAGCTAACTTACCCGACTGAGAATTATACATGACTGCACGTCTTTTAAAAGCATTTAAATAAAAACACTCCAGCGATTGTACACAATAAATATAGAAGAATATTTTAAAGAGCTACATTGGGTGTAAATTAGCTATTTCAAACGTTTTACTAACGAACATGAGATGTACGGCTGCATTATCAGTCTGTCAACAAATACATAATTTGCACGTCTTTTAAAGGCATTTAAATAAAAACACTCCAGCGATTGCACACAATAAATATAGAAGAATATTTTAAAGAGCCGCATTGAATGCAAATGACCTGTTTCAAAGGTTTTTAATAACGAACATGAGATGCACGGCTGCATCCGTCTGTGTCAACAAAGAATTCATTTGCACGTCTTTTAAAGGTAATCAAATAAAAACATTCCAGCGATAGCACACAATAAATATAGAAGAATATTTTAAAGAGCTGCATTGAGTGTAAATGAGCTATTTCAAACGTTTCACTAACGAACATGAGATGCACGGCTGCATTTATGTGTCTGTTAACAAAGACATCATTTGCACGACTTTTAAAGGTATTTTAATACAAACACTCCAGCGATTCAACACAATAATAGTACAATCATATAATAAAAAGGTTAAATGCTTGCTTATTTCTGCTTTTCGCCTCAACCGCACAGCAACGCGTCGTGGCTTTGAAGCAAGCGCTGCACGAATCTCGTATGGCAAGCCGTGTTAACCTAAAATACACATATTAATCCACTATGGCAAGCTGTTCAATTACAGAGCTCTAAGTGTTCTGGGCTGGCCCTTTTGCCCCAAGGCTGCCCAATTTGGCTCTCCAAGCCAACATTTAAAGTTTGTCATCGAACTTTAGCTTCTAGTTATGTTGGCTTGGAGAGCCAACATATTGTTATGCTATTTAAACTTATTATTATTATTATTATTATTAAAATTCTTCTGAGACTAAAATTCTATACGCTACTCCTCCTAGAGCTTTAAGCCTACAAGCCCCAAACTCGGCGGAGCCCTGGGCCCTGGTCACGAAAGTGTTGCTATATCTTTTTGGAATGATCAGACTTACAGTTGATTTAATATTAATTTTTTTATATTAAAAATTCCTAAAATTTCGCCCTCTAATGGAGCAATACCTCTCCACTGAATGGAAATATGTCCCATAGAATTGAATGGGCTGAGAAAAAGGCGCCCTCTAAAGGAGTAAATCCTCTCTACTCAACAGGAGATCGCTGAGCTCTGACCTACTTTCACTTTGACTTAGGTGGAAAATGCAAATAAATAACGCCTTTAAAATTAAAATATTCCAGCGATTTAATTGTAAATACCCATTAGAACACACCAAGACCTATTTGAGCTAATTTATTCACAACTCTAAGAATTTCCTTCACCGTGTACAGCTTCAGCACGTACTCTCTCTGTATATCTGCTCACAAACGACATGATTTGCTCGAATTAGAACGCCTTTAAAATTAAAATATTACAGCGATTTAACTCTAAATACCCATTACAACACATCAACAGCTAAATCAGTTTGTGATCTGTTTTATTTCAAAGTTGAAGCAGTGTCTTCAGCAAATGTATTACACAGACGAGCTTCACGGCTCGGAGCTAACTTACGTTACCCGACTGAGAATTATACATGACTGCACGTATTTTAAAAGCATTTAAATAAAAACACTCCAGCGATTGTACACAATAAATATAGAAGAATATTTTAAAGAGCTACATTGGGTGTAAATTAGCTATTTCAAACGTTTTACTAACGAACATGAGATGTACGGCTGCATTATCAGTCTGTCAACTAATACATAATTTGCACGTCTTTTAAAGGCATTTAAATAAAAACACTCCAGCGATTGCACACAATAAATATAGAAGAATATTTTAAAGAGCCGCATTGAATGCAAATGACCTGTTTCAAAGGTTTTTAATAACGAACATGAGATGCAAGGCTGCATCCGTCTGTGTCAACAAAGAATTCATTTGCACGTCTTTTAAAGGTAATCAAATAAAAAACATTCCAGCGATTGCACACAATAAATATAGAAGAATATTTTAAAGAGCTGCATTGAGTGTAAATGAGCTATTTCAAACGTTTCACTAACGAACATGAGATGCACGGCTGCATTTATGTGTCTGTTAACAAAGACATCATTTGCACGACTTTTAAAGGTATTTTAATACAAACACTCCAGCGATTCAACACAATAATAGTACAGTCATATAATAAAAAGGTTAAATGCTTGCTTATTTCTGCTTTTCGCCTCAACCGCACAGCAACGCGTCGTGGCTTTGAAGCAAGCGCTGCACGAATCTCGTATGGCAAGCCGTATTAACCTAAAATACACATATTAATCCACTATGGCAAGCTGTTTTAGCCTAAATATACTAAGCATTACTTATCGTAATAGCATTTTTACTAGCAACAATTCAATTACAGAGCTCTAAGTGTTCTGGGCTGGCCCTTTTGCCCCAAGGATGCCCAATTTGGCTCTCCAAGCCAACATTTAAAGTTTGTCATCGAACTTTAGCTTCTAGTTATTATTAAAATTCTTCTGAGACTAAAATTCTATACGCTACTCCTCCTAGAGCTTTAAGGCTACAAGCCCCAAACTCGGCGGAGCCCTGGGCCCTGGTCACCAAAGTGTTGCTATATCTTTTTGGAATGATCAGACTTACAGTTGATTTAATATTAATTTTTTTACATGAAAAATTTCTATAGGATTTCAATGGGCTGAGAAAAAATGCGCCATCTAGAGGCGCAATACCTCTCCACTGAAGAGGCGGGACTCAAACCTCTTACTTACAGTCACTCTGAAATCGGTGGAAATACAAATAAATACCGCTTTAAAAATTTTAATATTACAGCGATTTAACTCTTAATACCCATTAGAACACATCAACAGCTACATTCAGCTGTGAGCTGTTTTGTATAAAAGTTAAACCGCTGTCTTTACAGAGTGTGTTACAGATGAGCTTCACATCTCCGTCTGAGAATTATACATGACTGCACGTCTTTTAAAAGCATTTAAATAAAAACACTCCAGCGATCCAACACAATAAATATAGAAGAATATTTTAAAGAGCTACATTGGGTGTAAATGAGCTATTTCAAACGTTTTACTAACGAACATGAGATGTATGGCTGCATTATCAGTCTGTCAACAAATATATCATTTGCACGTCTTTTAAAGGCATTTAAATAAAAACACTCCAGCGATTGCACACGATAAATATAGAAGAATATTTTAAAAAGCTGCATTGAATGCAAATGACCTGTTTCAAAGGTTTTTAATAACGAACATGAGATGTACGGCTGCATCCGTCTGTGTCAACAAAGAATTCATTGGCACGTCTTTTAAAGGCATTTAAATAAAACATTCCAGCGATTGCACACAATAAATATAGAAGAATATTTTAAAGAGCCGCATTGAATGCAAATGACCTGTTTCAAAGGTTTTTAATAACGAACATGAGATGTACGGCTGCATCCGTCTGTGTCAACAAAGAATTCATTTGCACGTCTTTTAAAGGTAATCAAATAAAAACATTCCAGCGATTGCACACAATAAATATAGAAGACTATTTTAAAGAGCTGCATTGAGTGTAAAGGAGCTATTTCAAACGTTTCACTAACGAACATGAGATGCACGGCTGCATATATGTGTCTGTTAACAAAGACATCATTTGCACGACTTTTAAAGGTATTTTAATATAAACACTCCAGCGATTCAACACAATAATAGTACAATCATATAATAAAAAGGTTAAATGCTTGCTTATTTCTGCTTTTCGCCTCAACCGCACAGCAACGCGTCGTGGCTTTGAAGCAAGCGCTGCACGAATCTCGTCTGGCAAGCCGTTTTAACCTAAAATACACATATTAATCCACTATGGCAAGCTGTTCAATTACAGAGCTCTAAGTGTTCTGGGCTGGCCCTTTTGCCCCAAGGCTGCCCAATTTGGCTCTCCAAGCCAACATTTAAAGTTTGTCATCGAACTTTAGCTTCTAGTTATGTTGGCTTGGAGAAGCCAACATATTGTTATGCTATTTAAACTTATTATTATTATTAAACTTCTTCTGAGACTAAAATTCTATACGCTACTCCTCCTAGAGCTTCAAGCCTACAAGCCCCAAACTCGGCGGAGCCCTGGGCCCTGGTCACGAAAGTGTTGCTATATCTTTTTGGAATGATCAGACTTACAGTTGATTTAATATTAATTTTTTTGCATGAAAAATTTATATAGGATTTCAATGGGCTGAGAAAAAATGCGCCATCTAGAGGCGCAATACCTCTCCACTGAAGAGGCGGGACTCAAACCTCTTACTTACAGTCACTCTGAAATCGGTGGAAATACAAATAAATACCGCTTTAAAAATTTAAATATTACAGCGATTTAACTCTAAATACCCATTAGAACACATCAACAGCTACATTCAGCTGTGAGCTGTTTTGTGTAAAAGTTAAACCGCTGTAGATCTTTACAGAATGTGTTACAGATGAGCTTCACATCTCCGTCTGAGAATTAGACATGACTGCACGTCTTTTAAAAGCATTTAAATAAAAACACTCCAGCGATCCAACACAATAAATATACAAGAATATTTTAAAGAACTACATTAGCTGCAAATGAGCTGTTCAATAGGTTTCACTAACGAACATGTTACCGAGCTGTGACCCATACTTTCACTTTGACTTCGGTGGAAAATGCATATAAATAACGCCTTTAAAATTACAATATTCCAGCCATTTAATTTTAAATACCCATTAGAACACATCAAGACCTGAATTCAGCTGTTTGAGCGAATTTATTCAAAACCCTAAGCATTTCCTTCACCGCGTACAGATTGCTTTCAACGAGTATACATGGAGACGAACGATATAATTTGCACGAATTAGAACGTAAAATTACAATATTGCAGCGGTTTAATTCATTCCACCCATTAGAAAATATCAACAGCTAAATGCAGTTGTTTGTGAGTATTTTTTTTTTTTTTCATACAGAGAGCGCTGTGTTCAGCAGTGTGTTAGACAGGAGCTCCGAGATGTCCGTCTGAGAATTATACATGACTGAACGTCTTTTAAAGGCATGTAAATACAAACACTCCAGCGATTGCACACAATAAATATAGAAGAATATTTTAAAGACCTGCATTGGGTGCAAATGACTTTTTTCATAGGCTTAACTAACTAACAGGAGATGCACGGCTGCATTTATGTGTCTGTTAACAAAGACATCATTTGCACGTCTTTTAAAGGTATTTTAATACAAACACTCCAGCGATTCCACACAATAAATATAGAAGAATATTTTAAAGACCTACATTGAGTGCAAATGACTTTTTTCACAGGCTTAACTAACTAACATTGAATGCACTGCTCAGTCTTCATCTGCATCATCAAAGACATCATTTGCACGTCTTTTAAAGGTATTTAAATACAAACACTCCAGCGATTAAACACAATAATAGTACAGTAATATATTACACAGCTTAAATGCTTGCTTATTTCTGCTTTTAGGCTCAACCGCACAGCAACGCTTTCAAGCACGCGCTGCACACTTGTTGTATGGCAAGCCGTTTTAACCTAAAATACACATAAATCCTCTATGGCAAGCTGTTTTAGCCTAAAATATACTAAACATTACTTATCGTAATAGCATTTTTACTAGCAACAATTCAATCAGAGAGCTCTAAGTTTTCTGGGCTGGCCCTTTTGCCCGAAGGCTGCCCGGTTTGCTTCTCCAAGCCAACATTTAAAGTTTGTCATCGAACTTTAGCTTCTAGTTATTATTAAACTTCTTCTGAGACTAAAATTCTATACGCTACTCCTCCTAGAGCTTTAAGGCTACAAGCCCCAAACTCGCCGGAGCCCTGGGCCCTGGTCACCAAAGTGTTGCTATATCTTTTTGGAATGATCAGACTTACAGTTGATTTAATATTAATTTTTTTACATGAAAAATTTCTATGGGATTTCAATGGGCTGAGAAAAAATGCGCCATCTAAAGGCGCAATACCTCTCCACTGAAGAGGCGGGACTCAAACCTCTTGCTTACAGTCACTCTGAAATCGGTGGAAATACAAATAAATACCGCTTTTTAAAATTTAAATATTACAGCGATTTAACTCTAAATACCCATTAGAACACATCAACAGCTAAATTCAGTGGTTTGAGAGCAGTTCTTGTAAAAGGAAAGCTTGCACCCTTCAGCGAGTATACAAGCCGTCAGCACGAACTCTCTCTGTATGTGCTCACAAACAACATAAATTGCACGAATTAGAACGCCTTTAAAATAAATATATTTCAGCGATTTGTTTGTAAATACCCATTAGAACACATCAACAAATCAGCCTTTTGTGATCTGTTTTATTTCAAAGTTAAAGCACTGTCTTCAGCAAATGTGTTATACAGACGAGCTTTCACGGATCGGAGCTAACCTGACTGGCATTATACATGACTGCACGTCTTTTAAAAGCATTTAAATAAAAACACTCCAGCGATCCAACACAATAAATATACAAGAATATTTTAAAGAACTACATTAGCTGCAAATGAGCTGTTCAATAGGTTTCACTAACGAACATGTTACCGAGATGAGACTTACTTTCACTTTGATTTCGGTGGAAAATGCATATAAATAACGCCTTTAAAAATACAATATTCCAGCCATTTAATTGTAAATACCCATTACAAACACATCAAGACCTGAATTCAGCTGTTTGAGCGAATTTATTGAAACCCCTAAGCATTTCCTTCACCGCGTACAGATTGCTTTCAACGAGTTTACATGGATACGAACGACATAATTTGCACAAATTTGACCGCCTTTAAAATTACAATATTGCGGCGATTTAATTCAGTCCACCCATTAGAAAATATCAACAGCTAAATGCAGTTGTTTGTGACTATTTTTTTTTCATACAGAAAGCGCTGCATTCAGCAGTGTGTTAGACATGAGCTCCGAGATGTCCGACTGAGAATTATACATGACTGCACGTCTTTTAAAGGCATTTAAATAAAAACACTCCAGCGATTCAACACAATAAATATAGAAGAATATTTTAAAGACCTGCATTGGGTGCAAATGACGTTTTTCATAGGCTTAACTAACATGAGATGCACGGCTGCATTTATGTGTCTGTTAACAAAGACATCATTTGCACGTCTTTAAAAGGTATTTTAATACAAACACTCCAGCGATTCAACACAATAATAGTTCAGTCATATAATAAAAAGTTTAAATGCTTGCTTATTTCTGCTTTTCGGCTCAACCGCACGGCAACGCAACGCGGCTTTGAAGCAGGCGCTCATCACTTATTCCAGTATGGCAAGCCGTTTTAACCTAAAATACACATTAATCCACTATGGTGTTCTGGGCTGGCCCTTTTGCCCGAAGGCTGCCCGGTTTGCTTCTCCAAGCCAACATTTAAAGTTTGTCATCGAACTTTAGCTTCTAGTTATGTTGGCTTGGAGAGCCAACATACTGTTATGCTATTTAAACTTATTATTATGTTGGCTTGGAGAAGCCAACATATTGTTATGCTATTTAAACTTATTATTATTATTATTATTATTATTAAAATTCTTCTGAGACTAAAATTCTATACGCTACTCCTCCTAGAGCTTTAAGGCTACAAGCCCCAAACTCGGCTGAGCTCTGGGCCCTGGTCACCAAAGTGTTGCTATATCTTTTTGGAATGATCAGACTTACAGTTGATTTAATATTAATTTTTTTACATGAAAAATTTCTATGGGATTTCAATGGGCTGAGAAAAAATGCGCCATCTAAAGGCGCAATACCTCTCCACTGAAGAGGCGGGACTCAAACCTCTCGCTTACAGTCACTCTGAAATCGGTGGAAATACAAATAAATACCGCTTTTTAAAATTTAAATATTACAGCGATTTAACTCTAAATACCCATTAGAACACATCAACGGCTAAATTCAGTGGTTTGAGAGCAGTTCTTGTAAAAGGAAAGCTCGCACCCGTCAGCGCTTATACAAGCCGTCAGCACGAACTCTCTCTGTATGTGCTCATAAACAAAATAATTTGCACGAATTAGAACGCCTTTAAAATTAATATATTTCAGCGATTTATTTGTAAATACCCATTAGAACACATCAACAAATCAGCCTTTTGTGATCTGTTTTATTTCAAAGTTAACTTAGCTCCGAGCCCTGAAGCTCGTACGTCTGTATAACACACATTTGCTGAAGACAGTGCTTTAACGTTACCCGACTGAGAATTAGACTGCACGTCTTTTAAAAGCATTTAAATAAAAACACTCCAGCGATCCAACACAATAAATATAAAAGAATATTTTAAAGATCTACATTAGCTGCAAATGAGCTATTCAATAGGTTTCAACGAACATGTTACCAAGCTGTGACCCACACTTTCACTTTGACTTCGGTGGAAAATGCATATAAATAACGCCTTTAAAATTACAATATTCCAGCCATTTAATTTTAAATACCCATTAGAACACATCAAGACCTGAATTCAGCTGTTTGAGCGAATTTATTCAAAACCCTAAGCACAGATTGCCTTCAACGAGTATACATGGAGACGAACGACATAATTTGCACGAATTAGAACGCCTTTAAAATTACAATATTGCAGCGATTTAATTCATTCCACCCATTAGAAAATATCAACAGCTAAATGCAGTTGTTTGTGAGTTTTTTTTTTCATACAGAGAGCGCTGTGTTCAGCAGTGTAGACATGAGCTCCGAGATGTTCGACTGAGAATTATACATGACTGCACTACTTTTAAAGGCATGTAAATACAAACACTCCAGCGATTGCACACAATAAATATAGAAGAATATTTTAAAGACCTGAATTGGGTGCAAATGACTTTTTTCATAGGCTTAACTAACTAACAGGAGATGCACGGCTGTATTTGTGTGTCTGTTAACAAAGACATCATTTGCACGTCTTTTAAAGGTATTTTAATACAAACACTCCAGCGATTCCACACAATAAATATAGAAGAATATTTTAAAGACCTACATTGAGTGCAAATGACTTTTTTCACAGGCTTAACTAACTAACATTGAATGCACTGCTCAGTCTTCGTCTGCATCAAAGACATCATTTGCACGTCTTTTAAATGTATTTAAATACAAACACTCCAGCGATTAAACACAATAATAGTAGAGTAATATATTACACAGCTTAAATGCTTGCTTATTTCTGCTTTTAGGCTCAACCGCACAGCAAGCGTCGTGGCTTTCAAGCACCCGCTGTACACTTGTTGTATGGCAAGCCGTTTTAACCTAAAATACACATAAATCCTCTATGGCAAGCTGTTTTAGCCTAAAATATACTAAATATTACTTTTCGTGATAGCATTTTTACTAGCAACAATTCAATCAGAGAGCTCTAAGGGTTCTGGGCTGGCCCTTTTGCCCGAAGGCTGCCCGGTTTGCTTCTCCAAGCCAACATTTAAAGTTTGTCATCGAACTTTAGCTTCTAGTTATTATTAAAATTCTTCTGAGACTAAAATTCTATACGCTACTCCTCCTAGAGCTTTAAGCCTACAAGCCCCAAACTCGGCGGAGCCCTGGGCCCTGGTCACGAAAGTGTTGCTATATCTTTTTGGAATGATCAGACTTACAGTTGATTTAATATTAATTTTTTTATATTAAAAATTCCTAAAATTTCGCCCTCTAATGGAGCAATACCTCTCCACTGAATGGAAATATGTCCCTTAGAATTGAATGGGCTGAGAAAAAGGCGCCCTCTAAAGGAGTAAATCCTCTCTACTCAACAGGAGATCGCTGAGCTCTGACCTACTTTCACTTTGACTTAGGTGGAAAATGCAAATAAATAACGCCTTTAAAATTAAAATATTCCAGCGATTTAATTGTAAATACCCATTAGAACACACCAAGACCTATTTGAGCTAATTTATTCAAAACTCTAAGCATTTCCTTCACCGTGTACAGCTTCAGCACGTACTCTCTCTGTATATCTGCTCACAAACGACATGATTTGCTCGAATTAGAACGCCTTTAAAATTAAAATATTACAGCGATTTAACTCTAATACCCATTACAACACATCAACAGCTAAATCAGTTTGTGATCTGTTTTATTTCAAAGTTGAAGCAGTGTCTTCAGCAAATGTATTACACAGACGAGCTTCACGGCTCGGAGCTAACTTACGTTACCCGACTGAGAATTATACATGACTGAACGTCTTTTAAAAGCATTTAAATAAAAACACTCCAGCGATTGTACACAATAAATATAGAAGAATATTTTAAAGAGCTACATTGGGTGTAAATGAGCTATTTCAAACGTTTTACTAACGAACATGAGATGTACGGCTGCATTATCAGTCTGTCAACAAATACATAATTTGCACGTCTTTTAAAGGCATTTAAATAAAAACACTTCAGCGATTGCACACAATAAATATAGAAGAATATTTTAAAGAGCCGCATTGAATGCAAATGACCTGTTTCAAAGGTTTTTAATAACGAACATGAGATGCAAGGCTGCATCCGTCTGTGTCAACAAAGAATTCATTTGCACGTCTTTTAAAGGTAATCAAATAAAAACATTCCAGCGATTGCACTCAATAAATATAGAAGAATATTTTAAAGAGCTACATTGGGTGTAAATGAGCTATTTCAAACGTTTTACTAACGAACATGAGATGTACGGCTGCATCCCTCTGTCAACAAAGAATTCATTTGCACGTCTTTTAAAGGTAATCAAATAAAAACATTCCAGCGATTGCAATAAATATAGAAGAATATTTTAAAGAGCTGCATTGAGTGTAAATGAGCTATTTCAAACGTTTCACTAACGAACATGAGATGCACGGCTGCATTTGTGTGTCTGTTAACAAAGACATCATTTGCACGACTTTTAAAGGTATTTTGATACAAACACTCCAGCGATTCAACACAATAATAGTACAGTCATATAATAAAAAGGTTAAATGCTTGCTTATTTCTGCTTTTCGCCTCAACCGCACAGCAACACGTCGTGGCTTTGAAGCAAGCGCTGCACGAATCTCGTATGGCAAGCCGTTTTAACCTAAAATACACATATTAATCCACTATGGCAAGCTGTTTTAGCCTAAAATATACTAAGCATTACTTATCGTAATAGCATTTTTACTAGCAACAATTCAATTACAGAGCTCTAAGTGTTCTGGGCTGGCCCTTTTGCCCGAAGGCTGCCCAATTTGGCTCTCCAAGCCAACATTTAAAGTTTGTCATCGAACTTTAGCTTCTAGTTATTATTATTCTTATGACCTACAGAAATTTCTGACAGCTACTCCTCCGAGGCCTTTGAAGCCACAAGGCCCAAACTTGGCAGAGACCTGGGCCCTTGTCCCGAAAGAGTTGCTATATCTATTTGGACTGATCAGATGTACAGTTGATTTATTATTAATTTTTGAATATGACAAATTTCCCAATGAATTACATGGGCTGAGAAAAAATGCGCCCTCTAACAGTAATACCTCTCGACTGAAGAGGCGGGACTCAAACCTCTTACTTACAGTCACTCTGAAATCGGTGGAAATACAAATAAATACCGCCTTAAAAATTTAAATATTACAGCGATTTAACTCTAAAAACCCATTAGAACATATCAACAGCTAAATTCAGTGGTTTGTGAGTAGTTCTTGTAAAAGAAAAGCTCGCACCCTTCAGCGAGTATACAAGCCGTCAGCACGAACTCTCTCTACATGTGCTCACAAACAACATAAATTGCACGAATTAGAACGCCTTTAAAATTAATATATTTCAGCGATTTATTTGTAAATACCCATTAGAACACATCAACAAATCAGCCTTTTGTGATCTGTTTTATTTCAAAGTTAAAGCACTGTCTTCGGCAAATGTGTTATACAGACGAGCTTTCAGGCTCGGAGCTAACTTACCCGACTGAGAATTAAACATGACTGCACGTCTTTTAAAAGCATTTAAATAAAAACACTCCAGCGATCCAACACAATAAATATACAAGAATATTTTAAAGAACTACATTAGCTGCAAATGAGCTTTTCAATACGTTTCACTAACGAACATGTTACCGAGCTGTGACTTACTTTCACTTTGAATTTGGTGGAAAATGCATATAAATAATGCCTTTAAAATTACAATATTCCAGCCATTTAATTGTAAATACCCATTAGAACACATCAAGACCTGAATTCAGCTGTTTGAGCGAATTTATTGAAAACCCTAAGCATTTCCTTCACCGCGTACAGATTGCTTTCAACGAGTTTACATGGATACGAACGACATAATTTGCACGAATTAGAACGCCTTTAAAATTACAATATTGCAGCGATTTAATTCAGTCCACCCATTAGAAAATATCAACAGCTAAATGCAGTTGTTTGTGAGCATTTTGTTTTCATACAGAGAGCGATGTGTTCAGCAGTGTGCTAGACATGAGCTCCGAGATGTCCGTCTGAGAATTATACATGACTGCACGTCTTTTAAAGGCATTTAAATAAAAACACTCCAGCGATTCAACACAATAAATATAGAAGAATATTTTTAAAGACCTGCATTGGGTGCAAATTACGTTTTTCATAGGCTTAACTAACTAACATGAGATGCACGGCTGCATTTATGTGTCTGTTAACAAAGACATCATTTGCACGTCTTTTAAAGGTATTTTAATACAAACACTCCAGCGATTCAACACAATAATAGTTTAGTCATATAATAAAAAGTTTAAATGCTTGCTTATTTCTGCTTTTCGGCTCAACCGCACGGCAACGCGACGCGGCTTTGAAGCAGGCGCTCATCACATATTCCAGTATGGCAAGCCGTTTTAACCTAAAATACACATTAATCCACTATGGCAAGCTGTTTTAGCCTAAAATATACTAAGCATTACTTATAGCATTTTTACTAGCAACAATTCAATTACAGAGCTCTAAGTGTTCTGGGCTGGCCCTTTTGCCCGAAGGCTGCCCAATTCGGCTCTCCAAGCCAACATTTAAAGTTTGTCATCGAACTTTAGCTTCTAGTTATTATTAAAATTCTTCTGAGACTAAAATTCTATACGCTACTCCTCCTAGAGCTTTAAGCCTACAAGCCCCAAACTCGGCGGAGCCCTGGGCCCTGGTCACGAAAGTGTTGCTATATCTTTTTGGAATGATCAGACTTACAGTTGATTTAATATTAATTTTTTTATATTAAAAATTCCTAAAATTTCGCCCTCTAATGGAGCAATACCTCTCCACTGAATGGAAATATGTCCCTTAGAATTGAATGGGCTGAGAAAAAGGCGCCCTCTAAAGGAGTAAATCCTCTCTACTCAACAGGAGATCGCTGAGCTCTGACCTACTTTCACTTTGACTTAGGTGGAAAATGCAAATAAATAACGCCTTTAAAATTAAAATATTCCAGCGATTTAATTGTAAATACCCATTAGAACACACCAAGACCTATTTGAGCTAATTTATTCAAAACTCTAAGCATTTCCTTCACCGTGTACAGCTTCAGCACGTACTCTCTCTGTATATCTGCTCACAAACGACATGATTTGCTCGAATTAGAACGCCTTTAAAATTAAAATATTACAGCGATTTAACTCTAATACCCATTACAACACATCAACAGCTAAATCAGTTTGTGATCTGTTTTATTTCAAAGTTGAAGCAGTGTCTTCAGCAAATGTATTACACAGACGAGCTTCACGGCTCGGAGCTAACTTACGTTACCCGACTGAGAATTATACATGACTGAACGTCTTTTAAAAGCATTTAAATAAAAACACTCCAGCGATTGTACACAATAAATATAGAAGAATATTTTAAAGAGCTACATTGGGTGTAAATTAGCTATTTCAAACGTTTTACTAACGAACATGAGATGTACGGCTGCATTATCAGTCTGTCAACAAATACATAATTTGCACGTCTTTTAAAGGCATTTAAATAAAAACACTTCAGCGATTGCACACAATAAATATAGAAGAATATTTTAAAGAGCCGCATTGAATGCAAATGACCTGTTTCAAAGGTTTTTAATAACGAACATGAGATGCAAGGCTGCATCCGTCTGTGTCAACAAAGAATTCATTTGCACGTCTTTTAAAGGTAATCAAATAAAAACATTCCAGCGATTGCACTCAATAAATATAGAAGAATATTTTAAAGAGCTACATTGGGTGTAAATGAGCTATTTCAAACGTTTTACTAACGAACATGAGATGTACGGCTGCATCCCTCTGTCAACAAAGAATTCATTTGCACGTCTTTTAAAGGTAATCAAATAAAAACATTCCAGCGATTGCAATAAATATAGAAGAATATTTTAAAGAGCTGCATTGAGTGTAAATGAGCTATTTCAAACGTTTCACTAACGAACATGAGATGCACGGCTGCATTTGTGTGTCTGTTAACAAAGACATCATTTGCACGACTTTTAAAGGTATTTTGATACAAACACTCCAGCGATTCAACACAATAATAGTACAGTCATATAATAAAAAGGTTAAATGCTTGCTTATTTCTGCTTTTCGCCTCAACCGCACAGCAACACGTCGTGGCTTTGAAGCAAGCGCTGCACGAATCTCGTATGGCAAGCCGTTTTAACCTAAAATACACATATTAATCCACTATGGCAAGCTGTTTTAGCCTAAAATATACTAAGCATTACTTATCGTAATAGCATTTTTACTAGCAACAATTCAATTACAGAGCTCTAAGTGTTCTGGGCTGGCCCTTTTGCCCGAAGGCTGCCCAATTTGGCTCTCCAAGCCAACATTTAAAGTTTGTCATCGAACTTTAGCTTCTAGTTTTAATTGTTCCGTTGTGCCATACATATTTTTAATGTATATACTTTCTATATAATACACTGCTGTTCAAAATTTGGGATCAGATTTTTTAAAGAAGTCTTTTATGCTTATCAAAGTTCTATTTATTTGATCAAAAATACAGAAAAAAGTAATATGAAATATTATTGCAACTTAAAACATCAGTTTTCTATTTTAATATACTTTAAAATAGAATTTATTTCTGTGGTGCAAAGCTTAATTTTCATCACCCTATACTCTGTATAAAATTTTTCAGTCTCACATGATCCTTCAGAAATCATTCTAATATGCTGATTTATTATCAAATTTGGAAACAGTTCTGCAGCTTAATATTTTTTTTAAGCTGTGATACTGTTTTCAGGATTCTTTGATGAATAAAAAGTAAAAAGAACAGCATTTATTCAAAATAGAAATATTTTCAAACAATATAAGTCTTGACTATCCTTTTTTTTTTATCCAATTAACACATCCTTGCTAAATAAAAATATTAATTTCTTTCAACTTTTTAAAAAAGATTTTAAATAAATGCTGCTTTTAATGATTTATTCATCAAAGAATCCTAAAAAAAGTATCACAGGTTGCAAAAAAAAAAAAAAAAAAAAAAAAAGCAGCACAACTGATGACAACTAAATGATTTCTGAAGCATCGTTTGGCACTGGAGACTGGAGTAATGATGCTGAAAATTAGCTTTGCATCACAGGAATAAATTTTATTTTAAAGTGTATTAAAATAGCAATCCACTTTCTATAATTGCAATAATATTTCACAATATTGCTGTTTTTTCATTATTTTTTAAACAAATAAATGCAGCCTTGAGTAGCAGAAAAATCATTAGAAATCTTACAGATCCCAGTTCTTTTGTATTATATACAATCAAGTCCGAAATTATTCATACCCCTGGCAAATTCTGACTTAAAGTTACTTTTATTCAACCAGCTATTTTTTTTTTAACTGGTAATGACACAGGCTTCTTCTAATTTTGGACATGCCACTTTTTGTTCAAATGTAAATAAAAGATAAGTAATATTTTTTTCCACAATGATGCCTCTTGTACATCGTCTTATTATCTTCTGGGAGACGTCTGTGTCATTTCTAATAAAAACAAATTGCTGGTTGAATAAAAGTAACTTTAAGTCAGAATTAGCCAGGGGTATGAATAATTTCGGGCTTGACAGTACATAATGTATGTTTTTACCAATATATTTCTTTCATGTTTACTTAAGGGCTGGACTGATTATAGACTTCAGTGGAATGAAAGCGAGTTTGATAACGTTCCTGTCCTGCGCCTGCCGCCAAGTATGGTGTGGTTACCAGAAGTTGTTCTTGAAAACAAGTAGGCTTTCTTTCTCCCTCATGTTTTGTCAATATTCATGTATTTTATGAATTTATTTACATACATTTTTGATTTCATGATTCTTTAAAATAGCAACGATGCCCAGTTCCAGGTGGCTTATTACTGCAACGTGTTGATCTATCCCAGTGGATATGTGTACTGGTTGCCTCCAGCTATATTTCGAAGCTCCTGCTCTATAAATGTCAACTACTTCCCTTTTGATTGGCAGAACTGCTCTCTAAAGTTTAGGTAAGTTTTTTATGTCTATACATAATATTAACTGCTATATGAAATGCATCACGTATTTTATTGCCTAACGACCCCCACAACACTCATTCTGTTTTATATCAGCTCCTTAACTTACAACGCCAAAGAGATTAGTTTACATCTGAAAGAGGAGGAGGAGGATGGAAAGGCCTTCAAGGTGGAATGGATCATTATCGATCCTGAGGGATTCACAGGTGAGCTCTGACACAAAGATATGTCTCTTTTTCTACAGTTTCACCAAAATACATGATCTATCTCTGGCTCCTTTCCTTCAGAAAATGGCGAGTGGGAAATTGTTCACAAGCCTGCCAGGAAAAATATTTATAAAAACATCCCAATGGAAAGCAACAAGCACCAGGATATCACCTTTTACCTCATCATTAAACGTAAACCTTTGTTCTACGTTGTGAATATAATCATTCCCTGCGTGCTCATCTCCTTTCTGGCATCACTCGTCTACTACCTGCCTGCAGACAGTGAGTAATCCTGCTGTTTATGGGATATTAAAGCTTATAGATCCTATATTGTCACAGTATCATAGAAAGACCATGTCAGACAGTATCCATGTATGTTTGTTTGTTACATACAGTTGAAGTCAAAAGTTTACACACACCTTCCAGAATCTGCAAAATGTTAATTATTTTAAAATAAGAGGGGGCATACAAAATGCATGTTATTTTTTATTTAGTACTGACCTGAATAAGATATTTCACATACAAGATGTTTACATATAGCCCACAAGAGAAAATAATAGTTAAATTTATAAAAATGACCCCGTTCAAAAGTTTACATACACTTGATTCTTAATACTGGTTTAGTGTATTTGAACCCTTTCCAACATTGACTGTATGATTTTGAGATCCATCTTTTCACACTGAGGACAACTGAGGGACTCATCTGCATCTATTACAGAAGGTTCAAACTCTCACTGATGCTTGCTTCAGAAGGAAACTCGATGCATTAAGAGCAAGGGGTGTAAACTTTTGAACAGAATGAAGATGTAAATTTTTTTTGTGTTTTCCCTAAATATCATATTCTTTCATTTAGTACTGCCCTTCAGAAGCTACAGAGGATACTTACAAGTTTCCCAGAAGACAAAATAAATTAAATTTACCCTGATCTTAATGCATTGTTTTTCCTTCTGAAGCATCAGTGAGTGTTTGAACCTTTTGTAATAGTTGCATGAGAGTCCCTCAGTTGTCCTCAGTGTGAAAAGATGGATCTCAAAATCATGCAGTCAGGGTTCAAATACACAAAAATGCTAAAAAAAAAAAAAAAAAAAAAGAATTTGTGCGACATAAAGGATTTTTCTGAAGAACTTCGGGCAGTTTAACTGTTCAAGACAAGGGGGATTTATGAATGACTATCACAAAAAAAAAACAGCTGTGGATAATTCAGGTAACAACACAGTATTAAGAATCAACTTTTAAACAGGGTCATTTTTATAAATTAAACTATTATTTTCTCTTGTGGGCTATATTTAAATGTCTTCTATGATCCCTCTTATTTTGGTAAAATGAACATTTTGCAGATTCTGCAAGGTGTATGTACTGTAAACTTACTTTAAACTGAATTCAACTATACATTATAATCCATATATAAAATATATGTCACAAAACAGTATGTCATAAGATCTTTTTCCTGTTTCAGGTGGTGAGAAGATGACATTGTCTATCTCTGTGCTGCTGGCTCTGTCTGTGTTTCTGCTGCTGATTTCACAGCGTCTGCCAGAGACGTCTATGGCGGTTCCCTTAATTGTGAAGTACGAAAAATTTCAGATATGCTGAATGAGAATGTTTCAGTATCACTAATATAGTATACAATCTAGTGCAGTCAAAAAAGTGCATGTTAATGTTTCTACATTAATTTGAAGATTGAATGTGAAATTATTACAATATAAAAGCATATTTAAAAGCTTTAATGTTAGGTGGGATCAATCTCGATTTTAGGTGGGATTAATTGTGATTAATTTAAAAAAAAGTGTGAAATGTGTAATTAGTTATTTTTTTTAATAGATTGACAGCATTAATAAAGTCATAATGATAACACTAAAGTATTGATATATACGTATTGCATAAAAGTGTGTGTGTGTGTGTGTATATATATATATATAAGTTATTTTTTATTAGCACCAATTAAATAGTAGTAAAAATGAATGTTTTCTGACAGGTATCTGATGTTTATCATGGTACTGGTCACTGTCGTGGTGTTGAATTGCGTAATTGTGCTGAACCTGCATTTTCGGACCCCCAGCACCCATGTCATGACCGAATGGACCAAAGAGGTCAGGCCCTCAGTTATCTGTGCAATAATTGTGTTTTTTTTTTTCTGGTATGTTAACCTAACTGATCATCTCAAGCATGACTAACTTCATCGTGCCCAAAAATGTTGGTTCTTTATTGATAGTGTCTAATGGTAGCATATGCAAAAAGAGTAGATGTAATAAACATTAGAATTGCATCACTTGCTCACAAATGGATCCTCTACAGTAAATGCAGATGCAATGCAAAATTTCTCCAAATCTGTTCTGACAGAGAAACACATTCTGTTACATTTTGAATGGCTTGAGGGTGAGTACATTTTCAGCTCATTTTACTTTTTTTAACGACTGCTCATCTCCTCTGCTGCAGTTCTTTTTGGAGAAGCTGCCTCGTCTTCTGCACATGTCCCGTCCAGAAGATGACAAACCCAGCCTGGAGGGGGCGCTGCCGCGGCGTTCCAGCTCACTGGGGTACATCGCCCAGGCCGAGGAGTACTATAGCGTGAAATCACGCAGCGAACTGATGTTTGAGAAGCAGTCGGAGAGGCATGGCATGGCTGCTCGCCCCACTCCCAAAGCCAGTCAGTCCCACGTGATCAGCACGACATTTTAAACTCAAATTATGATCATATTTAAAGTGTTTTCACAGTTGAATGCCATTAAAAGAGTAAATTCTTTACAGCGTACACATCCAGTAATGACTCAGAGGTGTCTGAACAGCTGTACAACGAGATGAAGCCAGCTGTGGAAGGAGCCAATTACATCGTTAAGCACATGCACGACAAAAATGACTATAATGAGGTAAGAAGACAATTAAATCCAGTAAACACACTGCAGGAGATGATTTCCTCTTTTAACCTTGTAAAGCCTTAAGACTTTTAAACCTATGTCAAACTATTTGATACATGAAAAGGTGTCACAGTAAAAATATGTTTCATTGCATCTGGTATTTCTGAACAATTTGGAGTGATTTTAAATATACACATTGCCGTGCATGTTGCTGCCTTATGTTAAACAGTTTTAAATTACTTTTTCCCACCTCGGTCTACACTCCATGCACCGTAATGACAAAGCAAAAACAAAATTGAGACAACTTCATAAATGTATTACAAATCAAAAAAAGAAATAGGTACATTGCATAAGTATTCATACCCTTAACTCAGTACTTAGCTCAAGCACCTTTACAGCCTCAAGCCTTTGTACATCAACATTTGGCAATTATCTGCCATTCTTAGCCTTGCCTCTCAAGCTTTGCCAGCCTGGATGGTGTCTGGTAGACATTTTTAGGTTTCTTCAGAAATGTTTGATTGGGTTCAAGCCCAGGCTTTGGCTGGGCCACTCAAGGACATTCACAGAGTTTTCTATAAGCAACTTTGGCTGTGTGCTTAGGGTCATTGCCCTGTTGAAAGGTAAACCTTCTGCCCAGTCTGAGGTTCTAAGGTGCTGATTAATATTTACCTTTTGAATGTTGAGGTTATTAACTGTTGAATAAATGCTGACGCAGGACAAAATGCCCGATTTCCCAACACATTGAACTGAGCAATGCCAATGTACCATTTAAATAGGCTACTTTTAAACGCATATAGCTCAGTAATGTCAGCTTTATGTATTTTCTGAGAGGGGGTGGGATTTTTGTTGGGAAAGTCGGGGGAGAGACGCACACTTCTATTAGACTGGATAAACACATGCAGCATCTTAATTGTTAAGACAATGGTATTCCTAATAAATGTCTCGAATATTTTGATAATGTCCAATTCTTCTCTTTCTTTTTGGAATTATTAGACACATTTCACTATGTCTTTTCAAATGCCTATGTCTGTTTAATTTCCTTAATTATAAAATTTCTAGCACTATTTTAAACATTTATTCAAGCAATAATATACTAATTATCTCATGTATATGCTTGTTTAAAACCAGGGATTAAAAACGAATTCCAAGTAAAAACTGTATTTTTTCTTTACATTTCTAGAGAGCGAAACGAACGAAATTAAACATTACTTAATAAATTCAAGGCACTTATAATATAATTTTTTATATATATATAAAATAATATTATTTTGTCATATTCGTGATTCCTGAATTTATATATGAAAACTTCGTTTTGAAGTGCATTCGTTATGTTTGTATAAGAAAATTCGTTAACCTAGCCTATTAAGTTGATTTTATATTCTTGATCATTTTAAGAAGAAGTTAAAAGTTAAGAAAAAAGGAATTAGCTTGTAGTCTATATATATTTAGGGCTATAGGCTAATCTTTTTCTTAACTTTTATTACACTGTAGATCGAAATAAAATAATTCTTGATTATTTTTTTTTGCGGTCCAAGCTGCAGGCGGGTTAGTTGAAAACGTCGGTCGGGTTAGGGTTGTTTATACATTGACCCGCACATCACTGATTTACATTATATTGTGATCTTAAAATTATATTTAAAGGAAAATAAAATTTCACCCCACTTGGGGCCCTGGTAATTTAGTCCCCCTTTTCACCCAACTATGACGCCCCTGATCATCAGGTTCTTGGTCACCACTCTAGCCAAGGTCCTTCTCCATAAATTGCTCAGTTTGGCCAGGAGACCAACTCTAGAAAAAGTCGTGGTTGTTTCAAACTTCTTCCGTTAAGGATAACGGAGACTACATGCTTCTGTGAACCTTCAATGCAGCAGATTTTTTTCTGAACTCTTCCTACAATGTGTGGCTTGATGCAATCCTGTCTCTAAGCTCTACAGGCAGTTTTTTTTTTTACCTCAGGTCTTGGTTTTTGCTCTGATGCATTTTCAGCTGTTAGACGTGTGTGTCTTTCCAAATCATACCCATTCAATTGAATTTGCCACAGGATAACTTCACTCGAAGTGTAGTAACATCTACAAGCAATATGATTGCTCCTGAGCTAAATTTCAACTGTCCCAGATAAGGGTATGAATACTTATGCAATGGAATCATTTTTTATTTTGAATAAATTTGCAAAGATGTTAAAAATCTGTATTTTGCTTTGTCATTATGGTGTATGGAGTGTAGATTGATGTGGGGGAAAAAGTAATTTAAAGCAGTTTAACATAAGGCAGCAACACAACAAAATATAAAAAATTAAGGGGTATGAATACTTTCGGAAGGCCCTGTATATATACACACATTTTTAAATATTATGATGAATTGAATTACTAAACGTGTTATTTACTTCAGGAAAAAGACAACTGGAGTGGAATTGCAAGGACAGTAGACCGACTCTGCTTCTATGTGGTCACTCCAGTTATGACGTTAGGAACCATCTGCATCTTCCTGATGGGCATCTACAACCATCCACCAGCGCTGCCCTTCCAAGGAGACACTTTCACCTATCTAGAGGAGAACAAGCGCTTTTCATGACCTCTGTACAACACACCAGTGTGCTAGATGAGTAAGGAATAATAGCTCCAGCACTCTCAGAAATATCATAAAGGATATTCTGACAGCAATACGAAGCATGAATATAAATTACTCTCCATTTAGGCTGTTTATGCAGGCTTGATTACTAATATTATGTATGTGGTTTAATAAGTGTGCAGAATGAACCTCTTCGGCTGTAAGAAGGGGAATAAAATAATAATCCTTGCCTTTTCCTCCGGGGCGTAATTGTTGTTTCAATGGGTAAATAATCAAAGTTTTTCCTCAGCCATTTTTTGCTGTTGTTATTGCAGAACAATCTCACAGGGACATGTTCAGAACAGAAACAACCTATTCCATCGAGAGGATCTTAGACAAGTAGAACCCACTGTTTTAAATTATAAATACAGTTATAAATGGAGCAGCTCACAAACCAGCTTGAAAGTGCCTGTCTGTTATGCAATTATATAAATAAATCATAAATACTGCACTGCAATGATTCACCACTAGGGTTTAGTATTGCACTCCAAATCTGTCCATCATCCTTCCTTTTCATAATTAACACTGTTGTGTTATTGAAGTGCTTGAGCTATTATACGGCACCACAGGGACAGGAGAAGGAGAAAAGCGACTGGAGTGAAAAATATAGAGGCTTGATTATGCAAAGTGTAATAGACCATAGTTGATTCATTCAACCTTTTGGTCGAAATCACATCCTGTCATTAAAGTACACAAATCTTCCTTGGCGGTTGAAACATAGAGAAGCAGACATATAAAACAGGTTTGAAATGAAGAAAACATGATTTTGTGTTCTGACGAAGAGCCCAGGTGCGTTACTCTTGTGTTTTTGTTTTCTTTGTGCAAAAAAACTTATTTAGCTTCACAAAATTACAGTTGAACATAGTAATTACATTGCTGTCTATGCAGGGTCAGAGAGCTCTCGGATTTCATCAATAATCATCTTAATTTGTGTTCCGAAGATGAACAAAGGTCTTACAGGTCTGTAACATCATGAGGGTGAGTAATTAATGACAGAATGTTTATTTCTGGGTCTCTTTCATTTTCGTCTTCTGGGTGAAAAAAAGGATTTGATTGCTTAGAAAAGTAATAACGACTGTCATTGACTTGCATAAATAGTCCAACTTAGCACTCTCTTCCTATCAGCACACACACAATCTTGTAATTTATGTAAGCTACTGCTTGGAGGCCCCAGTAAACTTAGACTGTCATTATCTTTTTATTTAACAGAACATGCAGAAAAGACCAATCCTCAGATAGGAGGCCACACTGTCCTCTCTAGAGTGTCTTTGCCCCATTTAGACGAAATGAGGATTTTCCCGCCATTACAGTCCAAGGCCCTTCCCTCCAGCTCAAGTTGTGAAATGAATAATTAATAGTCCACATGCTGTGGGTTATTAAGTGAAAATAACTCAGCGCTCTGTCGTGTCTGGAAAATGATCTGGAAGTTGGTAGTAACTTTGATCGATTGACTCTTAAAAACCTTGTTACTGTGGTCCCCACAAATTGGCCTTGAGATTGGATCTGAAATCTAAACTGGAGATTAATCCAAAGCTGTTGACGGTGGGGGGCTGAAGAATGGATCTATATCCCCACCACAGGGACCCCAGCTCCTCTAGACATTTGTCCATTGGTCTTGATAGAATGGCTTAATGGCCTGCAATCGCTCTATTGGAGAGTGTTTGTTTAGCTTTGTGGAAACGGCCATCCATCAGCAGAGCGGTTATGCTATTATAGTGAGGGAAATAGAGAGAAAAGCTCAGAGCAGCGAGACCAATAGCTTCAACAAGGCTCATCAAACAGCATTGTGACTATTGAACCAAAATGATCTGTCTGGTTCCTCACTAAAGCTAAACAGGTCTGAGCTTGGTCAGTACACGAGTGGGAGACATTTTGTGATTAACTAGCTTGGTAGGTAGTTTCAGTCCGCCCAGGAGGGGGGTGCTCTTTTCCTGACATGTACTGTATGTTTCCAAAAATCTTAGTATTGCTATGCAGATTTCAGACTGTAAAAAGGAGCAACTTTTTTGATGAAGCATTAAACCGGCCACTTCAATGCAGAAGTAAGCCTTGGGCGAGACTTACGGTTCATTAGCCGCTAAAAGGAAATAACGAGAAGAATAACAATGTGCAGTAAATGTTAAAACTGTTTGCACTACCAACCATTGTGTTTATAATAAAGGTAATACATTAAAATTATATGGTAAGACACACCAATTTGCAACATCAAGCAGCAAAACAAGCTGATTTGTACAGGTAAAAATAGCTGGACGAGGACACAGAAGCCAGACCCATTAAAATAAGGTTTAACCATTCTTCTCTGACACTGCACTAATACTACGATTATTTTCCCTCCCAATATTTTAGCGTAGAGTTTGTCACATCATTTTAAAGGAGTAGTACACTTTCAGAACCAAAAATTACAGATAATGTACCCCCTTGTCATCCAAGATGTTCATGTCTTGCTTTCTTCAGTCGTAAAGAAATGGTGTTTTTGAGGAAAACATTTCACGATTCCTCTCCATATAGTGGACTTCTATGGGGCCCTGAGTTTGAACTTCCAAAATGCAGTTTAAATGCAGCTTTAAAGGGCTCTAAATGATCCCAGCCGAGGAAGAAGGGTCTAATCTAGCGAAACGATCGGTTATTTTCTAAAAACATTTACAACTTCTATACTTTTTAATCTCAAACGCTTGTCTTGCAGAGCTAGACAAGACTAGCATTTGAGGTTAAAAAGTATATAAATTGTACTTTTTTTTTTTTTTTAGAAAATAACCCATCGTTTTGCTAGATAAGACCCTTCTTTCCTCGGCGGTGATCGTTTAGAGCCATTTGAAGCTGCATTTAAACTGCATTTTGGAAGTTCAAACTCGGGGGCACCATAGAAGTCCATTAAATGGAGAGAAATCCTGAAATGTTTTACTCAAAAAACATAATTTCTTTACGACTGAAGAAAGAAAGACATAAACATCTTGGATAACAAGGGAGTGAGTACGTTATCTGTAAATTTTAATTATAAAAGTGAACAAAGTCTGAATCATTCAGACAGCTCGGTCACGCACTGAATCATTTAAAGAGATTCAGTTCGGCAAAACTTTTAGTCTAATGAGACTTAAAACAAACATAAGTAAAAACTAGGGATGCACCGATCCTTATCGGTCGATAACTTGCGCGTAACTTGCGCGTAACTTTGCATTTACCGCTGATTACAGAACCGGCTTTACTGACAAAACGCGCAAGCTTTATCGACCGATTGGTATCGGTGCATCCCTAGTAAAAACTGTTCTGATCCTTATGTCGAGAGAAACTACTGTTTAATCAGCATTACCCATAATTTCTGGAATCTAATTAGAATCTAAACGTGCGGTGCCCAGTCCATTCATTAATCGATAGATATTTCGATTCCATTAATGGTTTGAAAGGGTTAACAACTGGTTCAAAAACTGATTCGCGATTGAGTCCAAATCATTCAGGCAGTTCACTCACACACTGATTTGTTTGGAATTGGAGCGTTTGGGGCTTAATGCAACAGTAAAGCGGTACTTTAGAACGCAGAGAACAAACAGAGCGATTTAAAGTTTGTCACTACCAAAACACAATAGCTAATAATAATTTACTTTGAATGGATATATTGACCTATTAATATTTTTATATTGACCTATTAATATTTTGCTTACATCTAGATTGTAAATATACTTTTTTGCTATTTTATTAAACATTTTCAGTTGTAAATCCATAACAATGACATTTTTAACACTCTTTCAAGTGTAATTTATGAGATTTGTTGTATTTTGAATCCAAATTTTCTTTGGAAAAGGCAAAAGTTGTCCATACTGATTTCAACTTAGTTGATAATTCAGTATACTTTATTTTTGACATAACATTCCATGTTTCGGTAGTGACAGCACATTTTCAGTAGTGACAGTAGCCTACACTCTTAAAAATAAAGGTGCTTCACGGTGCCATAGAAGAACCGTTTTTGTCTAAATGGTTCCATAAAGAACCTTTAACATTTGAAGAACCTCTCTGTTTCACAAAAGGTTCTTTGAGGCAAAAGAAAGTTCTTCAGATTATAAAAGGCAAGAAAGAGATGGTTCTTTAAAGAACCTTTGACTGAATGGTTCTTTGTGGAACCAAAAATGGTTCTTCTATGGCATTGCTGAAGAACCTTTTAAAGCACCTTTATTTTTAAGAGTGTAATGCATTGCATAAATGTACTAACATTGTGTTTATTTCTCTCAAATATGAGGATTATGTGTTCCCTTTTGTCACTACCAAAACAATGATGTCATGTTTCAGTCGTGGCTGTTATGCTAGTGAAAATTCTATGGGATAACACCCAAAAAACAAAAGATTTTTTACAGATTTTACTACCAAACTTCTCCAAATGTTTCGGTAGTGACTGTTTTGGTAGTGACAATTTTAGATACTTTTGAACCTAATCAGCATGTGGTTAGCTAGCACAGTTCTGAACAGTGGTATACATATAAAAATGAAATTTTATGGAAAAAAAAGTGTGTTATGCAGATTTTTAAGACTTTTGAACACATTTACCTCAAAATGATGCTCTACTTACCATGTAGCAATGAGAGAGGGGGACACAGGATAATTTCCTGACCATAAATTTATGGGTTTTGTTAAAATCAGACTAAATATAATAGACTTAAACAAGCACAAGCAGTTTTGATAGTGACAGAAAAAATGCGGGATAAATTCTTTTTACATCAAGTTTTATAATTTACAGAGAAAATATAATATTAATATAATATAATTAATATAATTTTTTTAAATGATACTTTTAAAAACAACAAAGGAAAAAAAATACAACAATTATTTCAACATAATTTTCATAAATTGACATTTTAGGGCTTAGGGTTCAGGACAGTCACCTCCCAATTGAAAGTACTCAATAAACTATGATTTTATATATATTAAGCTTACTAATATTTTACATATTATTGTGGGTTTCAATAGATACTAGAAGGAAGTTAACATGAATAATGTTTTTTTTTTTTTTTGATATTTATCCCCGTAAGAATATATTTATTTGTTTGTTGCTTGCAAACTGTGGAGAAATGTTCTGTAGTAACTGGTAGCTTGACAGAGATACCGACCATTCCTTTAACACCATGCTTCCAAAAGGAAACTCCGGCTTAAAGGGAACAAGTATGCAACCTCTCAGCTTGTTCTCAGGACACACAGGTATCTTGGTGCCACACAAACACATTCCACCCAGCTGTGTTTATTATGGATAAGCAGCCCTGTGGCAGCTGTCAGACAGCACTGCTAACCCTCTTCATTTTCCAAAACAGCATACGCTCCCTTTTTTTGCCATTCGAGAAGAGTAGGAGCAGCATGGATGGGGGAATAAATTTAACGTCTCCACAACATCTAGGCCGGCAGGAAATAAAAAAACCCCTAGTTCCTCCCACTCAAAAGCAGCAATGCGTTCTGAAGCCGATCCCCCTTCCATCCATCTGGAGGTGTTTGTTTACCACCCTGTTTGCACAGCAAAAACAGCATAAGGAAGAAGAGCTGACAGAATGTTTCTATCTGACGTTCCTTCGCCCTCACGGGAAGCAGTGCTTTCCTAGTTTTTCATAGCACTTGTCCCAGAACAAAGGACAAGCTTTGGTGTTGCATCTAAAACGCAATCCAGATCTCACTCTAAACGTGATTATTACGAGATCCCAACTCAGTAGTGTATATCTGGCTATACTATTAAAGAAAACATACATAAAAACTGAGATGAATCTTTCTGCTAGAAAAGGACTGAGTGTTGCTCATGCCTCTGGATGGTCAGAAGGGGGCACACTCTCCCAAATGTGTGAGAATAAATCTGTAATGTCATACAATGTGACAAAGATCAGTGCAAAAGCAGTTGCGGCCACGCACGGCTCTCCTAAAAGAGCACACTTAGGGGACAAATATGAAAGCCCAAGACTGTGCTGCAAATGAGTCTGACAGCTCCAGTTTTCCTGCTCTGATTCTTTCCTCCCCATGTGATTAAGAGTGCATGTTTATGGGGCAGAGCCCACTGATCACTGAATCTCTATGGTGAGGTTCCACAGAATCTGTTGTATGATTCATGCTGACATACTGGGGCCTGATCTGGGCCCGACTCCAGCCTCCTGGCTCCATCTGCTCTGGTTCTGAAGTAAGGATGAGTTGGAACCAAATCAATAGGCAGCCAGGATGAAGGCCAGGGATGATGGTGAACTGGCGAAACTGTCCATGTTGGATGAGTTCACTAGAGCACTTCAATTTATTTCGAAAACACTCAACTTTTTTTTAAACAGAAATGTTTATGACAAAGTACTTTATTATATTTGAGTTTCAGTGAACCAGTAAAAGATGTCTAAGACAGAATTCCTAAGGCTAAGAAAGTTTTTCCTACTTCACACACGGCTGCCAAGAATAATAAACCATATTCAACAAAGTTTTTGTATCTAATTGTTATGCTAAAAACTTATATTGCTTTTAAGGCTCTTTCTGTGAATAATAGATGCTGTAGATGTTTACTTTAGAATTAGGAATATGATTTGCAGTATATTTTTGAGATATTTTTTAGTAATGTTAAATTAAAATGCCTTCAGCCAAATGGCTCTGTTTATGAGTCGCATATGCTGTAAATAGTCATTTTAGTTTTTAGTTTAAAAGGCTTAGTGTTTCTTTTGAACAGTTCTGGCCAAAACAATAGTTAGAATAGCCTAATGTTTTTGCGGTTTCATGAATGCTTGTTTTGTGTTCCACATTTGTTGTAAGTTTAGCAAGGTTCCATTTGAGACAATTTACCAATCTAGTTTAATCAGAGTTTTGTTAAATGAGCTGCACATTTTTTATATATTTACGGAAATTAAAATGTTTAAAGGGGTCATGACATGAGAAATCAAAATTGCCTTGATCTTTTGGCATAGAAGAAGTCTTTGTTCCATTAAAAGTTTCCTAAAGTTTCATAGCTTTAAATGTCCTCCTCATTATAAACAAAGCATTTATTCAATCAAGCTCCAAAAATGGCTTGTTTAGATCCGAGGTGCAAGATAACGTCACCCGGTCACAAACATTTGCATAAACACTGCCTCCAGAGCAAGACATTGACATCATAGGCCCCACCCACTTGCAGTTGCTTAATGGCGGAGCAATAAAAATTAAAGCAAATAAAAATTACAATCACTGCCGCTCACTTGTCTACACTGGATACAGTGTGTGTGTTCACTTGAGTCAGTCGCAATAGGACAAATGGAGATGGAGTAAAGAATGTTAGATTTCACATGTTTGGTTTAAACAGTTTGTTTGCGTCTTTCTACAGATATTAGAAGAATCCCAGTGTAAGGAACAAGTAAATATTTTATTTTTAATGGCATCTTGGATCATGTCTGAGGATTGATCAGAGGATTTTGTTTTGTAAACGAGCCACAGTTTCATGGAGAGTTTACAAAGAAACATTTGTTGAAATATGAAGCGGTACTAGATCTGACTGCAGCTGCATCACAAACTGTAAGTAAATTATTTCATAATGCTTTGCCTGGAAATGACTGTTTTATTTTGATCATGTTGTCAAAACACTCACATACAATAGCGAGGGGGGCGTTGATATGGCTTCCTGTGCAATGATGACGTTAGCCAATCATAACAGTGGCTGATTCCTGACAAGCCGTAAAGCACCCGCACCCTAAAACAGGTCGTTTTAGACAGAGGGTCAGTGTTAGTGTAAAACAACACCCTTTTCACCTTGTAAAAAACAGCTCTGTTCACAGCGAGCCATTTAGGCGCATGTCCCTTAAAATGCTAATGAGGGGTGTCAAGCGGTTATCTCTGGGACTGTAACATTTAGCATTTAACATTTAACTGTGGAACTTGCTAACTAGCACAATATTAGGAAAGGCGATTTGCAAAGATTCATAAAAAACACTTATACTCACTTTTTCTGTGGGTAAAGCTGGATCACGAATGCGTTGCACCAACATAGACGCATTTAGGTAGATCGTGGGCGCATTCCTTTCAAAAACGAAAGTAATCCTCTGCATCTTCAGAGGCTTAGATATCAGGAGTAAATAACAACTGCTATGTTCATTATTACATCCAAAAACAAAACACTTCAATGGCTTAAGAGACAATTTGGATACTCCTGCTCCATCTGAAAATGGCTTGATTTGAGAAAGGGGTAATGATTTATAGGGATTTAAAAAAGCACTGGATGGATTTTTATCATTATAGAGTGGATTTGTACACACACTGCCAACACACATTTATGTTCAAATAACAAGTAAAAGTGAATTAAACCTCAAGGAACATAAAAACTACAAAATCCATGACCAGTTTGAGAGTTATATGTAATAAATAATTGTTTTATATTTTATTTTTAAAAAAATATAGGGCCAGGGCCAACATTTCTGGTCAAAACAAGAGTTAATAAGAAAAATGCTGTTTCACGAAAGCTTGTTTTGAGTTCCACAGTTGTACGTTTTGCAAGGTCCCAGTTCAGACAACTTTCCAATCTAGTTCCACCAAAGTTTTGTTAAATGAGTTGGCCATTTTTCATGTATTCACGGAAATTAAAACGTCTAATAGCTTTTTAAGACTTTAGGGTATGTTCTTGACATTCAGAAATTGACTTTCAAAAATAAACCTACCCTGAGAAATATTCGCTGGAGTGAAATGTGTGGCAACTAGCACCGATTGACCTCCCATTTACGAATCTTTGAGTTATTCCTGTCACTCTTATGGTTGACGCTATCATAGTCCTCCATAATTTTGGTTTAGAACATAACATTAGCCACATATAGTCCCATAAGTGGCCAAGTCCCATGCAAATATAGCCCCTCTGTGAGCATCATTACATATTCCAGACAAATACTTTGCGTGCACGGCTTCTACGGAGTTTCTGAAGCAGGGCGAACTAGCGTGCCCTCATTAAAATGAATACGGCCGAAAGCCTTTTATCCTCGTGGGAAATAAACCGAGCGCGCAAGTCAAATTCACTTTGCCGCACCACCCACAGGAGGAGCGTGCGCCCAATTGAATCAACGCTCGCCGCTGCTTTTGGAAGCGACGTTCACTTGAGTCCCCGTGGGTACACCGCTCATTTCTCTCTGTCTTACTCTATATACTCACTCGTCCACCTCTGAAAGGCACAGACCCCTAAAGAGGAGAAGAAAACGAAGGGAGGGGAAGGGAGACACAGCAGAGACTGCAGTTGGTGCATGCCATGAAGACGCGACTGTTGGGGACCCGGCTGAGCATGGCACATTATGCCAGGATCTGAACTGAAACGGGGACCAGGTTTGGGCTCTTAGACATGGGTGTTAATCATAAGAAACCCTTGAGTCTGCAGGAGTAAAGGGTTAGGAATGCGCTTGATGTCGTTCGGTGTGACGCTTCTGGATGCGCAATTCTGGATGGGATGAAATCGCGTAACCGGGGGCCAAATCTAGGCGCTTAACGTGAGACCACCGATCTGAGCTCCCCAGAGCTGCGTTTAACCACATCTTCCGTGTTGAGGGGGCAACCACAGAAAGTTTCGCGATGGCTCTTGTCATGGAACCTGTTAGTAAATGGAGCCCCAGTCAAGTTGTGGACTGGATGAAAGGTACGTGATGCGTTTTGCTCGTTTTGCTCCCCAAACCCTTACAGCCCATAGTTTAATAATCTAACGGCGCAGGGTAGTCAAGACAGAACATGATGTCATATATTTGATCCAGTTGGGCATTCTTGTTGTCTTCCAAGTCGTGAAGCGTACAGGTGTCTGATATTAACGATGGCAATCAGGGTGTGAATTAGCTCACCATATGAGCTGGATTTAACGAGTTGAAGCAAGTCCAACCATGAGTCTTAAAAGTATGTATTCCTTTACATGTAACTATTTAAACCTCTGTTTCAATTAGCGCTTTTAGACAGCGTTCAGTATCCACAAAAGTTATTTTACAAGTTAGCCGGAAAGCAGTAAATAGCCGCTAGCGAACAGAAGTCCCGTTTGCCTGAAGTGGTAACCATAGCAACTGTTCGCTGCTCCAGCGTTTTCCGTTATCGGTATGGGATGATACGACAAAACACGAATAATGTCATTATTTCTTTTTTGTTTTCGATTTTTGCTTAAAATGTTTTTGAGACTGTTGACGGTTAGCTAGGGACACTAACATTAACGTTAACTGAAATTACTGACTGAAATTTCTTTAAAAAGTCGACAGCATTGAAAGCCATAGATTAATACATGTGAATTGACGTAATTAAGCTTACAAATTATATTTAGCGACTTATCTACAATCATGATAATCTAACTTTATGTTATGGCACATTAAAGAGCTCAAACTGCGAATCAACATCACATAGCTGTGCACTACCAGTAATGGGAATGGGTCACAGAACATTAAAAACCACATTTATCATTAAGCACCGTTTAAATGAGATGATTTTATGGGATGAAGGAGCTTCCTCATGTATAGCTGAAGAAGAGAAGCAGAATCTTTGATGCGCGGAGGCGGAGGGGGCAATTACGCACCTTCTCTGCTCTCGTGGGCGTGGGCGGCGTGTCCAGATTCGTCATCACAATAACAAATCGAGCAGTGAGTTATCGAGGTTGTATGACAGGGATTCGAGCGCGTCCCGGTGGGAAAATGAATCACAGATCTGTGATATAAGGCTTGATATTATCAAAATTGGTCTCCATATCACGTCCTCGAGTTAATATAGGCTAATGACAAAGAAACTATATCATGAGGTTTTCCGCATTTCTTGCAAATATAGTGAAGGTTATGAAAGCAGTATATTGTGCCATTGTAATGGACTTTTGCATTGGTTCACTGGATGTAACTAGACTTTGGGGAGGAACATCTCCCTATATTGAGGTTATTCATGTTATAAATCTGATTCTCAGATGAATACATTGACCCTGGACCACAAAACCAGTCATGAGGGTGCAATAAAACAAAATTAAGTTCTTAGCAATGCATATTACTAATCCAAAAATAAGTTTTGATATTCTTAAAGTAGGAAATTTACTAAATATCTTCATGGAACAAGATCTTTAGTTGATATCCTAATGATTTTTGGCATAAAAGAAAAATCTAATTTTGACTCATACAATGTATTTTGGACTATTGCTCTGTGATATACGGCTTGATATTGACAAAAGTGTTTTTTTATATCACGTATTCAAGCTAATATAGGGTAATGACAAAGAAACTAGAAATATATGAGAATATTATGAGGTTTTCCGCATTTCTTGGAAATGGTGAAGGTTATGAAAGCAGTATATTGTGGTATCTTTATAGATTTTTGCATAGTTTCATGGATGTTAACTACTAGACTTTGGGAAGTAACATCTCCCTATATTCGGATTATTCAATTTATAAATCTGATTCTTAGATGAATACATTGACCCTGGACCACAAAACCAGTCATAAGGGTCAAAACCAGTCTGAGGGTGCCAAAAAATCTAAATACTGAGAAAATCGCCTTTAAAGTTGTCCAAATTAAGTTCTTAGCAATTCATATTACTAATCAAAAATAAAGTTTTGATATATTTACGGTAGGAAATTTACAAAATATCTTCATGGAACATGATCTTTACTTATTATCCTAATGATTTTGTGGCATGAAAGAAAAATCGATTATTTTGACCCATTCAATGTATTTTTGACTATTGCTCTGAAGATATAAGGCTTCATATCAACAAAACTGTTCTTCATATCACTTCTTCGAGCTAATTTAAGATAATGACAAAGAAACTAGAAATATATGAGAATATAATTTCTTGCAAATTATGAAGGTTATGAAAGCATTATATTGTGCCATTTTTATAGGAAGGGGCGCCGCTCGCAATTTTGGGCCCTATGACAAAATATGAGTTTGGGCCCCCCGTACCACACCAAAGCAAATCTCTGGGGGCCCCAAAAGGGCATGGGCCCTTAGAATCATCCTAACTTACCCCCCCTTAGTGGCGCCCCTGTTTATAGGTTTTTGAATTGGTTCACTGGATGTAACATAGACTTTGGGGAGTAACATCTCTCTATATTGAGATTATTCATATTATAAATCTGATTCTCAGATAAATACATTTGTGAACCAGGACCACAAAACAAGTCATAAGGATACATTTTTTGAAACTGAGATTTATACATCATCTGAAAGCTAAAAAAAATAAGCTTTCCATTGACTTATGGCCAACTATTTGTAAATCTGGAATCTGAGGGTGCAAAAAAAAAAAAAAATCTAAATATTGAGATATTCGCCTCTGAAGCTGTTCAGCTGAAATTAGCAATGCATATAACCAATCAAAAATCAAGTTGTGATATATTTATGGTAGGAAATGTTAATTATATCTTCATGGAACATGAGCTTTACCTGACATCCTAATGATTTTAGGCATAAAAGAAAAATTGATAATTGTGACCCATATACAATAAACTTTTGATAATATACCCATGCTACTTATGACTGGTTTTGTGGTCCAGGATCACATTTAGTCCATCCAGTCCTGAATATGTGCTCAACGCTTTAGCCCAGAACTAAAATCTCTTGTTAAATGATGGACTTTTGCATGTGCAAGTGTACTAGAATTATGGAGTGTTTGTGTCTTGTCATTTGTGCGTCAATGTGAGCATCTGTGAGGAACAGCTGAGAGACTATCCATCAGAGCAAAAGACTTTATCAGGGCAACTAAGGATATTTGCCCTCATTTTGGATTCACATGGTTGTGTGTACCACTTTTAGTAATTGTAATTACATTTATTCTCATGCTCTCTATCAATTTCTCTCATCGTTCATCCTTTCAGACTTATAAGCTGTAAGATCTACTGCTACCGACCTCCGTTTACTGTCCCAATTACAAACACATAACCTGCAAAAGATAGAGCTGCGGTATTTTACCTGCTTGTGAAGAGCAGATTAATTTAATAGCACAGCTAATGCAGCTTACAGCGAGACAGGATGTAGCTGAATCAGTCTGGTTCAGGCTGAATTGAAGTGGAGGCTTATTTGGTGTGTGTGCGTACGTGTGTTGGAGGCCTACATATGTACATGAGCTTTAGGTCAAACTGCATCTGTGACTTATAGCAAATCTATTTTGCAGTTTGTGACTCAGAGTCAGTGAGTGTTTTGATCGATGCCTGTACATGCCGTGCACACCCCCAGGCCTACACATTACACTCAGCACACCCCCTCTATGGCCCTCTCTAAATGCCATTATTAAAGTCTCGCTAATGCTGGAATGGTGTATTGGTGCTCTGAAGGCTGCCTGGAGTGGCACAAACTCATTTACTTGAGAATCAGCAAAGCATTTGGAAGAGATGTCGAAGGTTGGAGGGAATGTCTCAAACAGCTTTGTCTGTTCTCAACGATGCTTTAAAGTGATCATTTGGGCACAGAACCAATTTTGTCCATGTTGCAGACTATAAAGACAGCTATAACACTAACTATATGTGACCCTGGACCACAAAACCAGTCATAAATGGGTTTATGGGTTTGTTATAATATGACAATATTTGGCTGAGATACAGCTATTTTAAAGTCTGGAATCTGAGGGTGCAAAAAAATTAAAATATTGAGAAAATCAGCTTAAAAGTCCAAATTAAGTTCTCAGCATTCCATATCACTGATCGAAAAATAAGTTTTCTTATTCTATCTTCATGGAACACAATCTTTACTTAATGCCCTAATGATTTTTGGCATAAAAGAAAAATTGATCATTTTGAACTATACAATGTGTTTTTGACTATTGCTACAAATATATGCTGTTAAAGACTGGTTTTGTGGTCCAGGGTCACATTTTTTCAAGACATTTTTCAAAATATCTTCTTTTGTGCTCTACAGGCGACAATTAAATGCATATAGGTTTGGAACCACATAAAGATGTGCTATTACAGTGCCTTGCAAAAGTATTCATACCCCTTCATTTTTTTTTCACATTTTGTTTCGTTGCAGCCTTATGTTAAACTGCTTTAAATGAGTTTTTCCCCACATCAATTTACACTCCATACACCATAATAATGACAAAGCAAAAACCAGATTTGCAAATTTTACAAATGTATTAAAAATAAAACACTGAAATATGTACATTGCATAAGTATTCATACCCTTAACTCAGTACATAGTTGAAGCACCTTTACAGCCTCAAGTCTTTTTGGGTATGATGTGACAAGCTTTGCACATCTGCATTTGGCAATTATCTGCCATTCTTTGCCTCACTTTTTCACCTCTCAAGCTCTGTCAGCTTGGATGAGGGCTGGCCTAGTTGTAGTCCTAGTTGTTCCAATCATCTTCCATTATGGATAATGGAGGCTACATGCTTTTGTGAACCTTCAATGCAGCAGATTTTTTTCTGAACTCTTCCCTAGATGATTGCCTTAAAGCAAGTCTGTCACTGACTATCTTGACCTCAGGACTTTTGCTCTGATATGCATTTTCAGCTGTTAGACCTTTTCTGAGAGGTGTGTGCCTTTCTAAATCATACTCATTCAAATGAATTTGCCACAGTTTAACTCCACTCAAAGTGTAGTAACATCTAGAAGCAATATGAATGCTCCTGAGCTAAATTTTGAGTGTCCCAGAAAAGGGTATGAATACTTATGCAACGGGATCTTTTCAGTTTTTTATTTCTAATAAATTTGCTAAGTTGTTACAAACCTGTTTTGTGCTTTGTCATTATTGTGTATGAGATGTAGATTGATGTGGAAAACAAGTAATTTAAAGCAGTTTAACATAATGCTGCAACAAAACAAAATGTGAAAAAAATTAAGGGGTATGAATATTTTGCAAGGCACTGTATATGAGCTATCCCTTTAAATAGTATGGATTTTGGTTGAAGTGGCTTTAGAAAACTTGCTGAGAAGGTAGTGGCATTGTATTTGATTAGCCTGAGATGTGGAAGCTGTGTGGGGTCATTGAGATCAGACTGATTAATATGCATTTAATAAGAGGTGTGGAGCTGAAAGAACAGAGACGGAGAAGGATCGTGAAGATTAAGATGTAAGCGAGACGTGGTGCTAGAACTGATTATTTTTAAATAAAGGATTCCTAAGACTTGCATTTTTAATGCCCTTGAATGAATGTATTATGTTTAATTGTTGTGGTGTCTCAGAGCCATGCTGGGCCTTTTAATAAACAGTGGTTAGGAAAGATGAGGCTGAGGATACAGCAGGACATTTAATGGTACATCAGCCGGTACCCTGGAGACTTACAAGATTTAACAGAATGATTTGCTCCGTTCTGAAATAACATGCCCTCGGTGCCTTGGTTAAAAGGTTGCTATCAGCAGATGCTGCGAATCAACAAATGACAACGTGTTTGATTATGGTGTGATTATTTGCTGCACAGTTTGGTGAAGAAGATCTAAAATATTGTGTTTGTGATTTAAACGGCAATGTTGTAAACATATACAGTTGCAAAGTAAAATTATTCAACTCCCTTGACCTGCAAGACATTTTGCTGCAGAGAACCAATTTAGTGAAAAATGCATCAGTACACTATTGGCTCTAATTGTTCATGTTCAAAATTATTCAACCCCCCAAAGTCAAATTAGGTGCAGATGATTAATATGAGTAATATACATGGCTAACAACTTCATTTGGACAACTTTAAAGGCGATTGAGAATATTTGAGAATATTTAAAAAAAATTTGCACCCTCAGATTCTAGGTTTTTTTGTTTTGTTTTTTTATGAAAGGTTTTGATGCACTTCAAATGTTGACTGCTTTAGTTGTATCTCGGCCATATCCTAAAAACACCATACATCAATGAAAAGCTTATTTATTCAGCTTTCAGATGATTTCAAGTTCCAAAAATTGACCCTTATGACTGGTTTTGGGGTCCATGGTCACATTTATAAACCTACGGCATTTTGAAATTAAAACTATAACCATTGTTGTAAAAATAAAATAAAAGGCCAAATATTGAAGATAAAATATCTGAAATACAACTATTTGAAACTCTGGAATCTGAGGGTGCAAAAAAATCTAAATACTGACAAAATTGCCTTTAAAGTTGTCCAAATGAAGTTTTTAACAATGCATATTACTAATCAAAAAATAAGTTTTGATATATTTATGGCAGAAAATTTACAAAATATCTTCATGGAACATGATCTTTACTTAATATCCTACTGATTTTTGGCATAAAAGAAAAATCTATAATTTTAACCAATACAATATATTGTTGGCTATTGCTACAAATATACCTATGCTACTTAATGGAGTAGTTCACTTTCAGAAGAAAAAATTACAGATAATGTACTCACCCCCTTGTCATCCAAGATGTTCATGTCTTTCTTTCATCAGTCGTGAGGAAATTATGTTTTTTGAGGAAAACATTTCAGGATTTCTCTCCATATAATGGACTTCTATGGTGCCTGTGAGTTTTAGATGGAGACAAATCCTGAAATGTTTTCGTCAAAAAACAAAATTTCTTTACGACTGAAGAAAGAAAGACATGAACATCTTGGATGAAGCTTTAACCCTTGTTGTAAAAAAAAAAAAGGCCAAATATTAAAGATAAAGTATCCGAGATAAAACTATTTGAAAATTTGGAATCTGAGGGTGCAAAGAAATCTAAATACTGAGAAAATCGCCTTTAAAGTTGTCCAAATGAAGTTTTTAACAATGCTTATTATTAATCACAAAATAGGTTTTGATATATTTATGGTAGGAAATTTACAAAATGTACAAAATATCTTAATGGAACATGATCTTTACTTAATATCCTAATGATTTTTGGCATCAAAGCTACTTAAGACTGGTTTTGTGGTCCCGGGTCACATATTATGACATAATACTGCAATTTGCATAGAACAATGTTAATTTGTAATTGTTATAATGATGTCAGATTTTATTTCATGGAAACGTGACCTTTTAAGTTCAGTGAAGGCATTTCCTTGAAAATAATTAAGCCAGCTGTGGCCTTCATGTCCTCACTTTTAAAGATCGAACACCTCATTTTTTTACAGTGTTAGGAATGCAACAGCTGGAAACACAGCTTCAGGGTGTCTGTGGGTGTGTATGACTGCTCCTTCTTCTTGATTAGCTTTCTGACCGCGGGCTTTAGATCTAATCAAGTTCTGTCACATCACTGCAGCCCCACAAACTCTGATAGACAGCAAGTCTTCTTACTTTGTTTCTCCTTTTCTTGCTCTTTCCCATAAGTGCTATGTATAATCATCTCCTGCGGCTACCAGTGCGCGTCACTTTCCATGAATACAGTTTACTTATTTAGTAAAAGCATCAGAGATTTTGTGTGTGTCTGTGTATGAAAAGTATTAGAAATGCTCTGTAACATCAAATGAACCTAACATGAAGTTATGAGCAAAATATTGATGTTCAGTCAAGCTCAACCATTCTAATGTCTAAACTAAAACTTTTTCAGGACCTGTTTTGTATGTTTCATGCCCTATTTGTGGAAAGCGCCATGTATCTGTTATGCTGGCCAATACATTCCAGAGAACAGAGAAGTAAACATCTCGGCCTCTGAATTGAAGGCCCGTCTCTGATGCCAGTGCCTCCATCTCTGTAAAGATTAGGGTGGAACTCTTTGGCTGAACTCGAACCAGCATCTGCGGTTTCCCAGTTAGACTGTGGTCCTGGTCGTGCTGTGTTTTTGTGGCTTATGGTTTTTACTGGGAGGCTGCAGTGCTTCAGATAGAGCCATTGCCTTGGAGGGAGTGTTCAGTATAACCGAGCGGCACTGGGAGCTGTGCACTAGAGCCTATAAATCTGCTAACGGACCATTCAAGGCCTGAATCAGTACCTACTGAGATATTTTGGTATCAAAATCAATTCGGCTGAGAATTGTTCATCACGCGGATGCCGCGATGAATAGATAAAATGACTGAGTCAGAGCTCTTTTATAGTTCATTAGACTCTGTTGTGCTCATTTAAATATCAAATTTATCTCAGATTTTCCTTTGGAATAATAAAACTATGTTTTTGTAATATTGATGTATTATTATTACTTTATAAAAAGACAATTCAATGAATCAGTATCAGTAAACAAAATACAGTAAGACTATAAATGTAATAAAAATGGAAATTAAAAAAGCCTTAAAATTAAAACTGTGATACTGAACAATAATAATAATCATAATATCAAAATAAAATATTAAATAATTGATTATTATTATTTTATTAAAGAATGAAATGAAACCGTTATCGAAATACAATAAGACTATTGTAAAACTAACAAAAACGTGGATAAAAACGTCTGAGAATCTGGATATTATGGTCGTTTAAATTTCAACTTTGTTTCAGATTTTTTTTCATTAAATTCCTTTGGAAATTCCTTTGGTAAAACAAAACTTGAATATTTCTTTAGATATATTCGAACATTTATATATATATATCAACTTTGTTTCAGAATTTTCCTCACATTTCTTTGCGAAAACAAAACTTGAATATTTCAGTGATATTTTATTACAAAAATAATACAAATATAGATTAGATAGACAGACAGACAGACTGATAGATAGATAGATAGATAGATAGATAGATAGATAGATAGATAGATAGATAGATAGATAGATAGATAGATAAAATAGATAGATAGAAAATTATATTTTGTTATATTCAGATTTTTTCTCAAACTCCTTTAAATTAAATATTTCAGTAATATATAAATAATAAAAAATAGATAGATGATAGAAAATTAAGATTCATCAACTTAAAGATTTTTCCTCAAATTCCTTTGAGAAAGAAAAACTTATTATTTCTGTAATGTATTATCTATAATAGATAGATAAAAGCAAATGAAACCATTATCAACATACAGTCACTGTAAAAAAAAAAGGCCGTGAAATTTACGGTAAAAACCTGGCAGCTGTGGTTACCAGAGTTTAACTGTAAAAAATACCGTAGCAATGTTTTACATTTTACGGTTTTCACTTAAGTATACAGGTAAATACCGTAATTTCTGAACTTTTTAACTGATATAATGGTGAATTACCAACCTTTTGAAGTACTGAAATCTGTTTTGTACCTTTGTAATACACTGATAACCACCAAAAGCAGGTGGCAATCACAACATCACATGATGAACCAAAGCTCATCACAAAGAGATTTTAAACAATAACATATATAGAAGGTGCACAGTGTCATTCACTCAAACACTAAACACCATCATGGTAACACACATAAAACTGAAATAATGCAAAAACATTAATTTAATAACATTAGATGTAACATACAACCATAATGTACAAAACTGCCAAGAAGAAAAAGTTATTTCAACAAAAAAAACATTCAATTAAAAAAATTAAACACAGGGAATTCTGGGAATGTCAGTTTACGGTTATTCACTGTAAATTTTACATTCAAAAAACGGTATACTACCGTAAAATTGCATGCATTGTCCAACACAGTTTTTCACCATATATAGAAGGGGAACTTACCGTTAACCATTTCACAGGTTTTTACCGTAGCATTTTTACAGTTTTTTACCGTTAAATTCACGGTCATTTTTTACGATAGCAAAATTCTAGACAGAAAAATCTGAGAAGCTGGATGCAGCAGTATATCATGGCTGTCTAAGGGAAACAATTGAGATATTAAAGAGATTGCATTTGTGTTTTTTCCCCTTCGGCTGCTACATGCACACAGATCTAACGATTATATATAATTCAAAACACTTCAAGAATTTCAGCTCGTTCACTTTGAAAAAAAAAAAAGACCTGAACTCATTTTCCTTTCCGGCATTCTTCGCTTAAACTTTTTCTTTTTTACCAATCGAGCAGAAGAAGAATCGCAGCTTCAGCTGAAATATCTTGACACTGACAGAAAGATGAAAGACCACATAGAGGCACGGCTCTTTCCCTCCGCTCCACACCGTCATAATTGATTGTCATGTAGGAAGGTGCATTAGCTGCTTTTCAGGACGTTTGCCTGACATGTGGAGCTGTCGGGGGTTTTTTTGCGGCGCTCAGCTCAGAACGGTTTGGCACTTTTTCGGAAGGTTTATGAGGTTAAAATTGGTGTACTTGAGTGGAAAATGTATAGCACGCACTTATGGAGGTCATCAGAGCATATGTATTCACACACACACACACACACACACACACACACACACACACACACACACACACACACACACACACACACACACACACATCAGGCTGTCCAACTAAGGCATTTTGGGGATTCCAGGCCTGTCTTCGGGGTGTGTCCTAAGGGAACACATGAATATTGTATTTCATATGACATGTGGCAGAGCTGGGGAGGATTGACTGCGTGTGTGTGACAGAAATACAGAAATGCTAGAGAGCGTGAGGAAGAAAGCGAGGTTAAAGACCTATGAATAATAATATACACACACGCAGAGCTACAGCGCTGCGTCCTGGGCTGCAGCTTCGAGGGGCGGGTGTGTGGGTGTGTGGCTTGGCTCGGGGCGACTCTTCCCTCCTGTGAAAAAGTGTAAAAGTGTTTGTGTGCTGTCAGTGGGTGTAAAGGGTGTGAGTCATCTCTGAATCACTTTATTGAACTGAAGAACCGCAGTATAGAGAGAAATATTCAGCAAAACACTCCAGAAAGGTACCGATACAGTATGTACTCGGTAAGAGACTGTACATGCTGCGCTGTTTCCCCTCTGTCAGAGCTCGCATTTGTCCTGGACGGTGATCTAAAGATCATCTGTAGTTTATAAGGTATGAAACCACAACAACTCTTCAGAGGCCGCTCACAAAAACAGGCCAAAGCTGCAGAGTTTTACAGATGGGAGGAAAACAGTGACGCTCGCTATCCTCTTGAACAATTGTTTCATGTCTGCAGGGAGGAGAGCATCTGTTAGGAGACAAACTGGGTGGGGAACACCTGGGCTCCTCTGCTGATGCTCCGGATTCAGATCATTACTCAAGAGTCAGTACCTGAGAGTGATAGGAAACAGGCTTTTAGGCTGTTGATGTGAAAATGGGATTTATGAGTAGGTGTTGCTGCTCCAGATCCATTAGATAGGAGAATAGAAAGAGGGACAACAGAGTTTGTCTGTAATGTTGTTGAGTCTGGGATGCTCCGAGTCAGATTTGTTGTCATACTCGAAGGAAAGAAAAGTGGCAAGTGAAATTTGAATCTATGCTGAGTGCAAAATGGAGACTTACTACTTATTTTCCTGCCAGAAAAAGACCCCAGTATCCACAAATAGATCTCTTCTTATATTAAAATTGGAGTTGTCCTGGCTCTTCCAAGCTTTATAACTGCAGTGAATGGCTGTTGAGATTTTGAAATCCAATAAAGTGCATCCATCCATCATAAAAAGTACTCCACACAGCTCCGGAGGGTTAATAAAGGCCTTCTGTGTCACAATCAATGTGTTTGTGTAAGAAAAATATCCATATTTAAAACTTTATAAACTGTAATCTTTAGCTTTCTACTGTATAAGCCAAGAGGAGACTGGTTTTCCTTTGCTGTAAACAAAACTTGTTTTTTACAAGAAGTCATCCGCTGGATTGCCACTCTCGTGTATATGACACTTAGCGAAAGCTAGAGATTATGGTTTATAAAGTTTTAAATATGGATATGGATTCACTTCAGAAGGGCTTTATTAACCCCCTGGAGTTGTGTGGAGTACTTTTTATGATAGATGGATGCACTTTATTTTGCTTCAAAATCTCGACACCTGTTCACTGCCATTATAAAGCTTGGAAGAGTCAGGACATTTTTTAATATAACCCCGATTGTATTCATCTGAAAGAAGAAAGTCATATACACCTAGGATGGCTTGAGGGTGAGTAAAAATCATGGGGTAATTTTCATTTTTTGGGTGAACTATTCCTTTAAATATTGATATGGAATAAGTAATAATTGTAGTTCTGATCCGTTCCCATATATTTTTATTAAAATTGAAAAATATTATGCAAATCTTAATGTAATTTGTTAGTCAAGTACTAATTTCTTTTTGTGACAAAAAACATAAGTAATAAATATAAATTTTAGACAAAATTTGAATTTTTAGACATTTATTTTGGTATATCGAACTAAAAGAATCACTTAAGTGATGAGCAGTGTAGGAAAGACATTAAATAATTTTCTGTATTTTTTATAATCCTCTATAGAGTTCTGAAGATGCCTTAACAGCACCTCAAACTGCACACTGATAATATCACAGAAACCACAGATCTCAACAAGATCTCAATCATGTCTTGTTAAATTCTTTCTTGTTTAAATTAGTGTTCAGAAAGAGTTTCAGAAGAGATCTCAGTATGAACTCATATTTGTCTGATTCTTTAAATATTTTGATAAAAGATCTTTGGCTTCATTATCACAATATCCAAATTCAGAGTATAAGCAAAAATCACATATCTGACCCTGGATCACCAAACCAGTCATAAGGGTCAGTTTTTTGAAATTGAGATTTGAATAAATAAGCTTTAATGTACGGTCTGTTAGGACAGGACAATATTTGGCTGAGATAAAACTATTTAAAAATCAGGAATATGAGGGTGCAAAAAAAAAATTCTAAATATTGAGAAAATCGCCTTTAAATTTGTCTAAATGAAGTTCTTAGCAATGCATATTACTAATCAAAAATTACGTTTTTATATATTTACAGTAGGAAATGTACAAAATATCTAATTTCCTAATGTTTTTTGGCATAAAAGAAAAATTGATAATTTTGACCGATACAATGTATTTTTGCCTATTGCTACAAATATATCTATGCTTCTTTAAGCTGGTTTTGTGGTCCAGGGTCACATATGTAAGCATGTTTGGGAAATTTAGCTGTTGAAAATATAACATTTTAACTCATGAACAAACTGACTTGAATAAAGGTTTCTTTGCTGAAAGAGATTCAAATATCGAGTCATTGAAATGATCTTCCCATTACTAGCTGATACTTCAGTGAAACCTTATTGAGAACTCAATTAAGTCTCCTGAAGTAGAAATGTCTGAGCTATTACATTTCGTTAAGGTCCTTCGATATGATTACCACAAGTATATTATTTCCCATGCATCATTTTCACAAGGAAATTGAAAAGATAAGAGGAAACAATAGGGAGACGAAGACAGGATGGAATTGGAAATTGGGAAATGATTCAAACTCAGGTTGTCTATTTGACTGTGTGCAAAGTGCTGTATACAAGCTGATCTTAAGAACCTCAAGAATGTCACTCTGAAGACCATATAATCTCAAGAACACAAAGAACCAGTTATATTTTGTTCACAACCACAGAGAAGAAACCAATCTGGAATAGTGTGTTTATTTTGTTGTAGAAGTCTGTATTTATGAACATTCACTGTTGGTCCAAGAACCAGCCCTTCAACTGTCCTACTCCAGCAGAGGCTTGAGGCCCGGCTCTGCACAGCTGGATGGCTCATTTTGAGACAGGGTTTATTTAACTGATGAATTTCTCATCTCCAGTAAGTCCCCTATGGCTTTGAGATTAAGTGATGGCAGACGAAGGACGATTCAGTGATGGATGCACACACACATACACAGACACACATACTCTTTTAGAGCCTCATCACAGGTCATGCCAGAATGGCAAAAAGCCTGTGTAGGAGTTAACAGCTGATTCATGGGTATTCTTATCCCGTCCTTTTGCAATCTGTGTTCATGTTTCTTTTCAGGGATGTTACACCTTTTCGTAACCGTAACTAAAGCTACGTTTACACTGCAAGCCTTAGTGCTCAATTCTGATTTATTAGATTTGAGTGTGAACTGGTTACAGTCGGGAACTGTAAAAGACCTAAAGCAAAAGTGTCAAGCAGAATGCTTTCATATATGGAGGCCACTTTACATTTCATTTATAAGGTCATATGCAGTGGAAACCAAAGAAAACTTTTTCCTATATAGTTTTCATGCAAGTTTTCTCACTGTAATACTAATGAGTTCTAACACCTCGCTTTTCCTCCTAGAGTCTCTCTAGCTGATTTTCTTATTAACCAACTGACCAAAGAGTGTAAAATCTTTGGAGTCACTCCCGCCAGAGCAGAATTGTGAGTTGATCTAGAGTGACAAAAGTTGCATGAATTTGTGGCCCAAATCAAATTAGAGATACTTCTAACTTAAAAATGTACAGATAATTTACTCATCCCCTTGTCATCCAAGATGTTTGTGTCTTTCTTTCTTCAGTCGCAAATAAATTGTTTTTTGAGGAAAACATCTTAGGATTTCTCTGCATACACACTCTTAAAAATAAAGGTGCTTTAAAAGATTCTTCACCGTGATGCCATAGAACAACCATTTTTGGTCCCACAAAGAACCATTCATCTCTTTCTTAACTTTTTATAATCTGAAGAACCTTCTTTCGCCACAAAGAACCTTTTGTGAAACAGAAAGGTTCTTAAGATGTTACAGGTTCTTAATGGAACCATTTAGACAAAAATGTTCTTCTATGGCAATCGTGAAGCACCTTTATTTTTAAGAGTTTAGTGGACTTCTATGGTGCCCATGAGTTTGAACTTCCAAAATGCAGTTTAAATGCAGCTTCAAAGGGCTCTAAGTGATCCCAGCTGAGAAAGAAAGGTCTTATCTAGTGAAAATTTACAATTTATTTACTTTTTAAGCTCAAATGCTCGTCTTGTTTAGCTGTGCATGTACTCTTGTGTATTCTAGTTCAAGACAGTTAGGTTAGGTCGAAGATCAAACGCCCTTTAAGGTAAAAAGGTAAAATAGCAATGTAGGACAATTTTGAAGTTGGAGGAGAAAATGAGATGGAAGTTTTTTGACATGCCATAACTGTCTTGAACCGGAATACACACAGAGCTAGACAAAATGATCATTTGAGGTTAAAAAGTATATAAATTGTAATTTTTAAAAGAAAATAACCGATCTTTTTGCTAAATAAGACCGTTCCTCGGCTGGGATCATTTAGACCCCTTTGAAGCTGCATTTTGGAAGTTCAAACTTGCGGTCACCATAGAAGTACACTATACGGAGAGAAATCCTGAAATGTTTTCCTTAAAAAACATAATTTCTTTACGACTGAAAAAAGAAAGACGTGAACTTCTTGGATGAGTGGTGAGTAAATTATCTGTAAATTTTGTTCTGGAAGTAAAAAAATATCCATATTTAAAACTTTCTAAACAATCATCTCTAGCGTTTTTGAGAGAGTGGCGTTCCAGCGTATGATGTAAGACGTAGGCGTAGCGTAAGCTCAGGTGAGAATATGCTAGTCTCGTGAGAACCAAGTGATGAGCAGAACCAGAATCCTCTTGCTGACAGTTTTCTTTACAAATTCTCTTTTTGTACTCATGACTGGTGTTTTGTTTCGCTCTCTCCACTGCGTTTCCACATTTGTCACTTCTCACCGAAGCTTACGCTACGCTTATGTCATCCGCTAGAACGCCACTTTCTCGTGAACGCATGTGCGACAGTTAACGGAAGCTAGAGATTATGGTTTATAAAGTTTTAAATATGGATATTTTTCTTACACAAATGCATTGATTTGCTTTAGAAGCCCTTTATTAACCACCTGGAGCTGTGTGGAGTACTTTTTATGATGGATGCACTTTATTGGACTTCAAAATCTTAACAGCCATTCACTGCTATTATAACTCTTGGAAGAACCAGGACATTTTTTAAAATTAACTGTGATTGTATTCATCTGAAAGAAGAAAGTCATATACACCTAGGATGGTCTGAGTGTGAATAAATAATGAGGTGATTTTTATTTTTGGGTGAACTATCCCTTTAAAGGAGAACTCCGGTGTGATTTTGACCTAAAGTGTATTGAATCATGATACCGAGTGTGAACGTACCTTGCATATCTCATCTCGGTTTGTGTCCAGCTGTCCGAAATCTGGGGTCAGTTAGCCGATGCTCACAACAGGTTGTCAATGAGAGTCAACAGGGCATCGGAATAGCCATGTAAATAAATCACTGTTTTACGCCATTTACGAGGCACAAAGTAGCTCCACACTTCATTGGTAGACTTCCAAGGGCCCTGACATTTAAAACGAGACATTGAGAACTCATAAAAAACACCGGTAGTTTATTTACAAGTAGATTTATACAGACAGTAACTGCAAGAAGTTTAGCGCCCGCCGCCATCTTAAATGTAGTCACGATAAGTCGAGTGTCGAACACCAAGGAATTTATCAGCTTATCAACGTATCAGGTTGTAGTTTCCTTGGTGTTCGACACTCGACTTATCGTGCCTACATTTAAGATGGCGGCGGCCGCTAAACTTCTTGCAGTTACTGTCTGTATAAATCTACTTGTAAATAAACTACCGGTGCTTTTTATGAGTTCTCAATGTCTCGTTTTAAATGTCAGGGCCCTTGGAAGTCTACCAATGAAGTGTGGAGCTACTTTGTGCCTCGTAAATGGCGTAAAACAGTGATTTATTTACATGGCTCCTTCGATGCCCGATTGACTTTCATTGACAAGCTGTTGTGAGCATCGGCTAACTGACCCCAGATTTCGGACAGCAGTGGACAAGACGAGATGAGATATGCAAGGTACGTTCACACTCGGTATCATGATTCAATACACTCTAGGTCAAAATCACACCGGAGTTCTCCTTTAAAACGAGACATTGAGAACTCAGAAAAAGCACCGGTAGTTTATTTACAAGTAGATTTATACAGACATTTTCCACCAGGAACAGACCGGTCGCCGCCATCTTAAATTTAGTCACGATAAGTCGAGTGTCGAGCACGAAGGAAACTACAACCTGATAAGTTGATAACCTGATAAATTCCTTGGTGCTCGACACTCGACTTATCGTGACTAAATTCAAGATGGCGGCGACCGGATTTTATCTTCCAGGTACTGTCTGTATAAATCTTCTTGTAAATAAACTACCGGTGCTTTTTCTGAGTTCTCAATGTCTCGTTTTAAATGTCAGGGCCCTTGGAAGTCTACCAATGAAGTGTGGAGCTACTTTGTGCCTCGTAAATGGTGTAAAACAGTGATTTATTTACATGGCTATTCCGATGCCCTGTTGACTCTCATTGACAACCTGTTGTGAGCATCGGCTAACTAACCCCAGATTTCGGACAGCTGGACACAAACCGAGATGAAATATGCAAGGTACGTTCACACTCGGTATCATGATTCAATACACTTTAGGTCAAAATCACACCGGAGTTCTCCTTTAACTACACTATTCAGTAGATTGACAGTAGTTAAGTGTATATTTACCTGAAACAAGCTAAATAGCCTTGTATTACAAATATCTTTGAAATCAACAGTTTCAAAATAGTTACCTCATCACTGCTATCTGTATACCATTAAATTGCTTAAATCACCACAGTAGTCTTAAAAACAAATCAGGAAACCACTATGAGTTTCCCATAAGCCCTTGAGCACTTTGTGCCCTTGAACGGTTGTCACGACAACCCTTTTCAGTGGTCACCAAGTCTGCATAATGCACAGCACGGCGGCCACAAATAAGGTGAAGAATGAAGATGGATACAATATAGAAGGAAGAGCACGACTAAATGACATTACTTAGGCGGTGTCTGGGAGAGTTGGGAAGGTTCCGAATATCCGTGACTCTAGAGCTTTTTACCAGATCGTTTTATCTATCATTCAATGACGGGAAGCCAGGGAGGTGTTTAATATGTGTCATATTTTAAGTGCTCAGGCTAAGCTTTTTTCTTTATATCCTTTTGGCCCTTATTCCGGCGTTTCCTCTCTCTCTCTCCCTGCATTTTTTACTGTGCTACCTGTCAGAGGAGCAGGCTCTGTGCAATGAATAATGCACTATAACAGAGCGAGGCTATTCTAATACTCCTGTATGAGTGAGGGTTTGCAGAGAGAGAGCAAGACAGGGGGGTCTGCTCAGGACAGATGATCTGTAAATAATATTTTAGATTCATTAATAAATCCACTACAGTGATGAATTAATCGCAAGCTGCTTGAGTGTAAGCAGGGGGCACCTTTGCTGTCTGATAACAGTGTGTCTTCACTGCTGTGTATTTCTCATCTTTGTCTCTGTTCTTCCATGTAAAGGGAGTCTCTGGGACCTAAAACCTAATGATATACACTACTTAACATTTTTGAGGGACAGAAATGAACTTTCAATCTGCAAGAATGCATTAAATCGATCAAAAGTGATATTAATAACTTTTACTTTGTTACAAAAGATTTCCTTTTCTAATAGATTGTCCTTTTATCAACATTGATAATCATAAGAAATGTTTCTTCTACAGCAAATTAGCATATTAGAATAATTTCTAAAGGATCATGTGACGCTGAAGGCTACAGTAATGATGCTGAAAATTCAGCTTTGCCATCCCAGAAATCAATTATATTTTAAATAGAAAACAGTTATTTTAAATTGTAATAATATTTCAGAATATTACTGATTTTACTGTATTTTTTGATTGCAGAAATTCAGCCTTAGTGAGCATTAAAACAGTAAAACATTTTTTGAACACAAGTCAATCTCAACAGAACATGAGGGTTAAAATAGACAATATACTGTAGATTTGGTCACAGTATACTAATGCTTTTAGCCTATAATATCTCTAATTATTTTCCTTTTTGCCCCTCTGTGCACCCTTAAAATATTAGTTACATTTCTTTCTGTTAAAATGTTTCTAAAGTGGTTTGAGAAACATATTTAAAAAAAGAGCCTAAAGAAAAATAAAGTCTCTGGGACCCAAAACATAATGACATACACTACTGTGCAAGACTTTTTGAAGAAAAGAAATGAACTTTTATTCTGCAAGAATGCATTAAATCGATCAAAATTTATATTAAGAGTTGTTACAGAAGATTTACTTTTCAAATAGATTCTGTTCTTTTAGAATTTTTGTTCATCCTGAACTGTTTTCAACATTGATAATTAGGGGTGCAACGGATCGCAGATGATCCGTGATCCGTACGGACCGGACCCCACGGTTCGGTACGCATGTGGTTCGCGGATTAACTGTTAAATTGAACCTTCATAGAGTAAAAGTGTATAATTTGCATATGTTTTGTCTTGCCAATTTAACCATTCAAACTACTTAAACTGCTGCAGCAAAAGAGAACACGCGCGCTGTTTCTTTCTTCTTCTTTTTTTTCCCCCGTTGCCGCACATACCTGAAGCGAGCACGCGCACAGAGAGAGAGAGACAGAGAGAGACGCGCGATTCAAACTGCGTGATTCACAGATTGATTCCTCTTTAAAACTTCTCTTAACTTACATACAAAGTTATGTTTAATACCCGTTTTGGTATTCTGGTAAACACAGTCGGTTATGTCTTTAGTAAACCGAAACAGCTGAGAAAGATGCGTGCCAGTATTAGAGACGTGCATTAGGCCTTAAAGAGACAGCGTCCTATTTATACCTGCAGTGAGAAGCACTAGTTATTTTACAATTAAATATTACATTTCTGCACCTGAATACTAGTGTTATTGATTTTATTAGTACGTACCTTTATGTTGTATTCATCTACACTTGTCATTTTTGTAATTGACTTTATTATTTCAGCTAGTAGTTTTTGCTGTGGATTAGAAGTACTTAAAGTTAGCATTCAGTAATTATTAAAAAAAATAGTTTTTTGCTGATCCGAAAAATGATCCGATCCGTGACTCCAAATCCGTGATATGATCCGAACCGTGAGTTTTGTGATCCGTTGCACCACTATTGATAATCATAAGAAATGTTTCTTTAGCACCAAATCAGAATATTAGAATGATTTCTGAAAGATTACTTGACACTAAAAAACTGGAGTATTGATGCTGAAAATTCAACTTTACCATCCCATAAATAAATTATATTTTAAATTATATTCAAATAGAAAACAGTTATTTTAAATCGTCATAATATTTCAGAATATTACTGATTTTACTGTATTTTTGATCAAAGAAATTCAGCCTTAGTGAGACACTTTTTTCAAATACAGTTAAAAAAAAATTGCACAGTAGTAAGTCAATCTCAACAGAACGTGAGGGTTAAAAGAAGCAATATATTGTAGACTTGGTATCAATATTAATTAAATTAATAAATAATTAGTGCTATTACTCTATAATAAATCAAATTATTTTTCTTTTTGTGCCACTGTGCGCCCTTAAAATTATTAGTTAACTTTCTGTTAAAAAAGAAAGAAAGCAGTGTTTAGATTTGTAACATAATAGCAGTCATTTCGGTTATTAACCAAAGTGTAAAAATGAACAATGGCTATGAGTATCAGCCGAAATTTCTGTTTGGCTAAAAGGTTGTCGATTGATTTCATGGGGCCCAAAACAGAACATTTAAGGCATATGACAAAGATTAACAATAGGATTTCACATTCTCTCTACCTTTATTTCATTTTTTCCTTTCTAAATGACTTCATCCTGTTGCCCACACTTCATTATTAGAAACACTAGTTAACATTTAATTGTCAAGTATGTGAATCAGAGTCACGGCATCAGCAGAAGTTAGTCATCACGTTCACTTCCAGATTCTCATCTTTAGCAGTCCTTCCAGGTTAAATTCAGACCTCGGATCAGCAGCTAATTATCTAACAAGTGAAGCAGTCGCTCATTAATGAGTCAGATATTGTTTATGAGCGGCTATTGTTATTCTTGCTGTCTTGGCCAGTGAGTTTTGGCCCGTCCTGTTAATGAGCTGGAAGATGATCGTCGCGTTAGATTTAATTATTAAAGGGCAGCTAGTGAGATTAAAAAGAGTTCCTGCGACTTTCTCCAAACACGTTCATAAACACATGCACATGCTGTAAGCAAAATATGTAAATCCTGCAGTTATGTACGTTGTGTCCAACAGCAGCTGTTCAGAGAGCACGGCTGCTGTTGGGCGACAGAATGCCCAAGACTGACAAATGCAGTCCAACAAGTGTGTGGCGAGTCTATGGAGAGTGTGTGTCGTCACCTGTTTGATGGTGACAGTTGTGAATAGTGGTGTTTTCGAAACTTGCTAGATCACTCATTCTTTATTAGTCTATTTCTCTGTATTTACAGCCTCCATAGCCGCAACTATCCTGACGGTAGCTTTATTATTGTGATTTATGTGCGCATCCTATCGGTTTTCAGAGGCATTACTGTAGACAGTGCAGCAATCATTTTTGATTTGATTTAGGATTGTTTTTATTCTGGACACAGAGCTTTCTAGACTGATATAGATCTGAAGTTATGCTTTAATTTAAACAAACTGTTTCTGTCCTTCACAAATTCTATTTACATGCAGTTTTTTTTTTTTTGGATGTTTCCTTTCCATCAAATGTACTTTTCGCTCAAACTTGGGAAGGCTTAGAGGTTGCGATGTGGCTTAGTTGTCATTTACTGTCAGTTTGATGGATATGCGACATAGTTAGGGTGGAATACAGGTTGTCAGTCATCATGTATAAGTGTGGCACCCCTTGCGTGTCTTAGTTGTCAGTGATTTTGGGGTAAACAGAGTCTGAAGCAGATGCATTTATTGAGATTTTGTGCTCAAGAGACATTTGGCATGAACAAACCTGCATGAAGCGAGACACTGCAGGTGAATAGGGTAAAAAAATAACTAATAGTTATCACATTGATAATTGCAAACATTTTTTTTATTACAAGTTTTCTAAAATGTTAGGTTTAAATATGCAAATGAGGCATTATTAAATATGCGCTGCATACATTTCTAGTACAAAAATCTAAACACTGGATGTCAGTTTCAAAATTCTTGTTTAATTTTTTGACATATTAGAGTCAAAAGTTTTGGGAATTTTGTCTCATTTTGTCATGCCAAAAATAGAACTGACAGGAAACACATTTTTACCATTTTGGGGGGAATAAAATGTTGTATAAAATCAAGCAAATTATACAGTCAAGCCTGAAATTATTCATACTCCTGGCAAATTCTGACTTAAAGTTACTTTTATTCAACCAGTTTTGTTTTTTTTTGACCGGAAATGACACAGGCTTCTCCCAAAAGATAATAAGACGATGTACAAGAGGCATCATTGTGGAAAAAAATATTTCTCAGCTTTTACTTACATTTGAACAAAAAGTGGCATGTCCAAAATTATTCATACCCAATGCAAACTGTCACAGTCTATGGGAAAATCCAAAGTTCTATACCATTCCAAATAGTCCAAGCTGTTCTAAAGCATCCTAATTACCCTGATTCATTGGTAACTGCTGTTTTAATCAACTCAACAGGTGAAAAACAGAAGCTCTCTGCTGTTGGTTTGTGGACAGTCATGGCTAAGACAAAGGAGCTCACTGAGGACCTGCAGCTGTGCATTGTGGCTGCTCACAAGTCAGGAAAGGGCTATAAGACCATATCTAAATATTTTGAAGTTCCAGTGGCTACAGTGCAAAGTATTATTAAAAAATACAAGACGTTCCGCACTGTGAAAAATCTGGGTCAGAAGCCAAAAGTGACACCTGTGCTGGCCAGGAGGATAGTAAGAGAGGTAAAAAAGAATCCAAGGATCACCACCAAGGCCATCCTGATGAATCTGGGCTCTGCTGGTGGCAACATCTCAAGGCAGACAGTCCACAGACACTGCACACCGCTGGGTTCCACGGACACAGACCAAGGAGGACACCCCTTCTCCAGATAAGGCACACAAAAGCCCGCTTGGCCTTTGCAAATGCTCATCTGGACAAAGAAGAAGACTTCTGGTCTTCTGTTTTATGGTCAGATGAAACAAAAATTGAATTGTTTGGCCACAATGATGTAGCCTTCATTTGGCGTAAAAAAGGAGAAGCCTTCAACCCTAAGAACACCATCCCCACTGTCAAACATGGTGGTGGGAACTTAATGTTTTGTTTTTGTTTTTTTAGCCGTTGGACCAGGGAACCTAATCACAGTAAACGGCACCATGAAAAAGGAGCAATACATCAAAATTCTCAACAACAACATCAGACAGTCTGCAGAGAAACTTGGCCTTTGGCACCAGTGGACGTTTTGCAGTGGCCCAGCCAGAGTCCTGACTTAAATCCAATTGAGAATCTGTGGAGGGAGCTAAAGATCAGGGTGATGGCAAGGAGACCCTCCAACCTGAAAGAGTTGGAGCTCATCGCTAAAGATGAATGGGCGAAAATACCAGTGGAGACATGCAAAAAGCTGGTCAGCAATTATAGGAAGCGTTTGATTGCTGTAATAGCCAAAAAAAAGGCTTTTCTATTGATTATTGAGAAGGTTATGAATAATTTTGGACATGCCACTTTGGGTTCAAATGTAAATAAAAGATGAGTAATATTTATTTCCACAATGACGCCTCTTGTACATCATCTTACTATCTTTTGAGAGAAGCCTGTGTCATTTCCGGTCCAAACAAAAACTTGCTGGTTGAATAAAAGTAACTTTAAGTCAGAATTTACCAGGAGTATGAATAATTTCCAGCTTGACTGTATATGAACAAATATGAACAAATATATATGAAAAAATTTCTTTCCATTAGTCTGAAAAAAACTTGATAGGTGCATGAAAAAACTGCGTTTTTGCCTGCAGAAAAGTTCACACAAACATTTAAATTTGCTTCCCATTAAAAATTCCCATTTTTACAAAACGATGATTCTTAAATCCCAAGAATCGCTTAGTCAGGCTTGTTTTCAGTTAATAACGCGCACCTTCCTTTCAATAAACGCAATAAGCTTGTACTTTGTTACTTTTGATATGAGAAAATGCCGTTTAAGCGCTGTTTAGTGTGGAGTGACAGATCGCTGTAGTGCCTCAGTTTAAGAGAAGCAGAAGCGGGAAGTGCTCGTGAACTGATCGTCTCCTCCGCTTTAAAACTTTTAGCACGAAATGAACATGAATAAACAACCGAAGGTATGTTAAAAGGATGTGTACAATTTACTGAAATCTGTATGCTGTCTCATGTAATCGCTCAAACGCTGTTTCAACCGCTGAAAGACGTCAAAATAATAGCTTGTAAACATTATGTCACAAATGTTACATTACGTGACTGTCACGTAATGTAACATTTACCTCAGGAAAAACACATTCGGTGATCATAAACTCGCCAGTCAGCGAGAAAAATGAACTCTAGTGAAGAGCATTTTGCTATAATTTTTGTTTCAAAGTGTGCAAATATAATTATGTAATTGTAAGTTTATTATTGTAAAAGCTTAACTGAGTGTAATTGATGCGTTTGTATACAAATCAGTTCATTTTAACCTGCAATATATGGTTATAGTAATGTACCAACTGACTCATGTATTTACAACATTGAGAGATTTTGTATTCCTTGAGAAAATCTGGCACATACTGTACCTGATATATTTCTAAAACAATCTATATCAACGCAGTTGTATATAAATCTTAATTTGTGTAGTATGAAATCTATGTATTGCTTTACTAATGGACACATTTATGTTGTTAATATACCTATGTATTGTAACTTTATATAGCAATATTTATTTCAATGTTTATTTAGATCCATGCATACAATGCACATGACTATGTTAGTGCATAAATCATTAATAGTGGTCAAGGTTTTTGAAATTAATTAACAGAAAATACATAAATATTTATTTCAAAAACCTTGCGCTTGTCCACTGTTATTGCTTTGATGAGCAATTATTAAATGTTCAACACCATCTACATGACTCATGGGCTGTCTAAAAGAAACCAGGTCAATGCTTCATTTACCAGTATTTCACACAAGGGGGTGTGGGTAATATTAGACACTTTTATTATTACTTTTATGATATATCATCATCTTGTACATGCTCAGCTCATGTCTAAATAAGAATTGTAAATGGAGGACATCTTCGCTTATTATCCCTTACCATTTGGGCACTTGAACAATAAATCCCAGATTCTTTGGGATGATTTGTAATGTTGTAGTTTTGCCGATGCAAATTAGAAATGAGCCTAGATTGCTGATATTTTCTTGATGTCTCTACAGGTCTGGATGACTGTTTGCAGCAGTATATAAAGAACTTTGAACGAGAGAAGGTAGGAGGTGACCAGCTGCTAAGGATCACCCATCAGGAGCTGGAGGATCTGGGGGTATCCCGCATCGGGCACCAGGAGCTGATCCTGGAAGCTGTGGACCTGCTGTGCGCTCTGGTGAGAGTCTTCACGCTCCTTTATGTGCTTGATCCGGCATCTGCTGTTCAACACCCCATCAGCTGGCGGACACCGAGTCCCCTAATGTTCGATGTAGGCAAAGATATCAGGATCACTTTGAGAAAAACAGTATCACATTCTGAAAGGCTACAATTGTTGAAATTGTAAATGACTCAGTGTTTACTTATTTACTACATTTTACTGGTCTTATTTCACACAATAAATGGGACCCTAGACCACAAAACGATGCTTAAGTAACACGGGTATATTTGTAGCAATAGCCAAAATTACACTGTATAGGTCAAAATTACCGATTTTTCTTTTATGCCAAAAATCATTAGGATATTAAGTAAAGGTCATGTTCCATGAAGATAAATTTCCTACCGTAAATATATTTTAAAACTTCATTTTTGATTAGTAATATGCATGGCTAAGAACTTCATTTGGACAACTCTAAAGACAATTTTACATTTTTTTGCACCCTCAGATTCCAGATTTTCAAATAGTTGTATCTTGACCAAATATTGCCCTATCCTAACAAACCATATGTGGAAAACTAATTTATTCAGCTTTCAGATAATGTATATCATGAATTAACTATAAAATAGTAATAGTAATAAATAATTTCAATAAATAATAAAACCAAATAATAAAAACGTTTAAATTATATGACTAAATATGAAAAAAAAAAGTACAGTTACTTATTTAATCAATTGACATAACTTTATATTTACATAAATTTACTTATTTCACATAACTTATCAGAAGAAAACAAAAAAATGTAACAGTATAATAACTTATAATAAAAAATGTGACATTTAAAATAATATGAATAAATGTAAAAAAATAAAAATAAAATAAAGATAATTAAATAATGGCTCTATTTTTTTTCATTTCTATTTTCAGAAGAAAAAGGCAAAAATGTAACAATTTAATAACTTTAAATCAAAATAAGTAAACATTCACAATAATATATATATAAATAAATAAATAAAAATTACCTAATTTACAAAGACTTATCTCACATAATATATCAGAAAAAAAATCTAACTACTTAAAATTTAAATTGAAAATATTTAGAATTAAAAATAATATGAATAAATGTTTAAAAAAATAACCAATAGCTCTATTTATTTTAGTTTCTATTTTTAGAAGAAAAAGGCAAAAATATATATATCATATATACATATATACATATATATATATATATATATATATATATATATATATATGAGATGAATTTAAAAATAATAATAAACATATTATTATATAATAATATATGCTGGGCAACAATTATTTGATTAATTGCATCCAAACATTTTTTCCAAGTTTTTGTTTATATAATACATGTGTGTGTACTGTTTATTTATTATGTATATATAAAGACACCTTCACAGTATATATTGAAAATATTTACATATATATATTTATATTCATATAATTTAAATTATATATCTAAATCTATTTAATATATAAACATAACACATGTTTTTTTAAATATATAAATGCATGTGTGTGTATTTATATATACATAATATTAATACAAAGTACACACACATTTATTATGTACACAAAAACGTATTTTGGATGCGATCAATCGTTGGCCAGCACTAATAAAATAACATGAAGTATTAAAAAACATGAATAAATTAACCAAAAATAAACAAAAAATATTGGAGCGAAATCTAGTCAAATTAATATTCTGTTTCACTTTGAAAAACATAATTTTCTGGAGGTGAAATAAGTTGCAAATGTCGTTTCATGCTCTCTTAAAAGTCAGCCTCAATTTTACAAGATAATAATATTGTTCTCCTATGAAAGGTTTCCACAGATTTGTTCTCAAAATGTCACTCAATCAGTATTTAAATGTGGCTTTTTGCTAGGTAGTTTTGTTCCTGTGGCCTTAATCTGTGTCTGCTCTGTGTGTGTAAGTGTGTGTCTTGACTAATTTTTATTGCTGTGTGACGTTCCACGGCTTGAAAATGATTTTCGAAAAGGTACCAAGAGTACAGACAGTGTGGGAGATGGGAAAAGGATTTAAGCTGAAATTTGCTCTGCACCGCTTGAGCCTTTTACATTATCTAGCATTTAATAACTAGCTTTCCATCTAATTCTCTCTCTCTCTCTTCCTCTTCCTCTCTCGCGAATCTCTCAGTTGAGGTATTAAAACAATGACTTACCAGCCCACGCTTTCAGAATGTCAGCAACATGACGGGAGGGAACAGATGACAGGATGATGTTTATCGCGTCCGTGTGAGCCGTCTCACGTGCCGCCCAGCCTGAGTCTCTCCTCAACCTGTCCTTTTTATGCTTTGCTCTTTTTTTCTATATTCACTTCAACTGGATCTGTTTCTTGTTGTCTTTTCCTGAGATTGAATTTCAGTGTAGAGTTAACGTAAGGTGAACTATAATGAGTGCGAGGGACTGTGAACCACTGGCCTGTGCTGCTGACATTTAGGAGAGCGTTAATCATAAATAGATGACTTTGCTGTGCTCTCTATCTGCTCTGAACGCTGATCCCAAATCAGAGCTGATGACATTCACGTTACACAGCCTTTGTGAATGTCAGCCTGTAGACATGTGCGTATAAAATTAGCCATATTGTACATATCTTATTTCATATAAACGCTGTCTCAACTGTTGGACCTGAAAGCCAAGGAAGGAATCATTCAAAGAAAAATGTATATTTCTTGAAGTACAAAATTAGATATTTTGCAAAATGTTCCTGCTGCTCTTTTCTATGCAAAAAGCTTAAAAGGGATAGTTCACCCAAAAATGAAAATTACCCCATGATTTACTCACCCTCAAGCCATCCTAGGTGTATATGACTTTCTTCTTTCAGGCGAATACAATCAGAGTTATTTTTAAAAATGTTCTGGCTCTTTCAATGCCAGTGAATGGCTGTTGAGATTTTGAAATCCACTAAAGTTCATCCATCTATCATAAAAAGTACTCCACATAGCTCTGTGAGGTTAATAAAGGCCTCCTAATGTAAATCATTGTGTTTTTGTAATAAAAATCCATATTTAAAACTTTATAACTGTTCACGAGAGTGGCATTCTAGCGGATGACAGAGGATTTGTAAAGGAAAATGTCAGAGAAATTGAATATAAGCCAAGAGGAGACTGATTTTTCTTTGCTCTTATTACAACTTGGTTTTCGAGACTTTTGTGAACTAACAACAGTTAGTGGAAGCTAGAGATTACGATTTATAAAGTTGTATATATGGATGTTTTTCTTACACAAACACAGTGATTCATTGCAAGAGGCCTTTATTTACTCCCTGGAGCTGTTTGGAGTACTTTTTATGATGGATGGATGCACTTTATTGGATTTAAAAATCTCAACACCCATTCACTGCCATTATAAAGCTTGGAAGAGCCAGGACGTTTTTTAATATATCTCTGATTGTATTTGTCTGAAAGAAGAAAGTCATATACACCTGGGATGGCTTGAGGCTCAGTGAATCATGGGGTAATTTTCTTTTTTGAGTCAAAAATGAGAATTCTGTCATCATTTACTTCTCTTCATGCTGTTCCAATCCGGTATGACTTTCTTTCTTCTACAAAACACAAAAGATGTTATGTTGGTAACCAAGCTGTTTCGTATGGACAAACAAACAAAAACATACATTTGTTGAAATTATCTTTTATATTCCACAGAAGAAAAAGTCTGAAATGTTTGCAACGACATGAGGATGGACAAATGATGATAGAAATTTAATTTTAGGGTTACTATCCCTGAATTTATTAGCTTTCAGATCTCATTTGCAGCTCTTAATTTCAAAATGAAAAATTTTAGAACTTCAAAATGTAACTTTTTAATGACTGAAAGGTGAAAAGAAAACACTATTTGAAATCTGTGTTGATTTAGTTCATGTTAAAGTTAGTTTTACCAGATACTGATCAACAAATAGTATAGTAGATGCGCCGCTTTTGTTGTACTTGTGGACAAAAATTTTAGAACTTCAAAATGTAACTTTTCAATGACTGAAAGATGAAAAGAAAACACTATTTGAAATCTGTTTGTTGATTTTGTTCACGTTGAAGTTAGTTTAACCAGATACTGATCAACAAATAATAGATGTGCCGCTTTTGTTGTACTTGTGGACATTTAAATATGGCATATTGCTAACTGTAAAACTATTAAATAATTTCCGTTATTCAAATTAAGCTACATATAAAGCAAAATAAAATAAAATATAAACAATAGGATTTTAAACAAAAACTTAAAATAAGTCAGTTGAAGTACAAAAATGACTATAACTGAAATAAAATGAAAAAAAATATATATATGTATGTATATATATATATATATATATATATATATATATATATAGACACACACACACGCACTGCCATTCAAAAGTTTGGGATCAGTAAGATTTGTATTTTCTGCTCATCAAGGCTATATTTATTTGATTAAAAATACAGAAAAAAAAAATTGTGAAATATTATTGCAATTTAAAATATTTTTAAAAATATTCTTTAAATAGAATTTATTCCTGTTCTGCAAAGCTACATTTTCAACATTATTACTTCAGTATTGTGGAGTTATCCTTCAGAAATCATCCTAATATTTATAATCAGTGTTAAAAACAGTTGTGCTGCTTAATATTATTTAAAAATAGAACTGTTTTGTAACAATATGCACTACTGTTCAAATCTTGGGTTCAGTATTTTTTTTCTTTCTTTTCTCTTTGAAAGAAATTTATATTTTTATTTAGCAAGGATGGCTTAAATTGATAAAAAGTGATAGTAAAGACTTACATTGTTAGAAAAGATTTCTGTTTTGAATAAATGCTGTTCCTCACCAAAAAATTCTAAAGAAAAGTGTCACAGGTTCCAAAAAAAAAAATACTAAGCAGCACAATTGTTTCCAACATTGATAATAAATCAGCATATTAAAATGATTTCTGAAGGATCATGTGACACTGAAGACAAGTATTGGCTGATAAAAATTTAGCATTGCATCACAGAAATAAATTATATTCTAAAGTATATTAAAATAGAAAACTGTTATTTTAAATTGCAATAACATTTCTCATATTAGTACTTTTTTTCTGTATTTTTGATCAAGTAAATGGACTTTTGATGAACATAAGAGACTTCTTTACAAACGTTAAAAATCTTACTGATCCCAAACTTTTGAACAGCAGTGTATATGTACACAAAACGTAACAAATTTACAAAAAATAAAATGACACTGAAAATATAAACAAATATTCAACATGTTAATAAATACTATAATAGTGTCAAATTAATTCCGATAACAAGAGGGTGAGTAAATGATGATAGAATTTAAATTGATAACTATCCTGAAAAATCTTTAGTAAAGAACAACATCTTATTCAAAATGAAATCACACTGAGAAAAAATCTCTTCATCACTGTAAACAATGAAGCATCCTGCGGCATTGTCTTGCGAGCACGGTATTAATTCACTGAGGTCCCGTTTCCCCACCGTTAGGTGTCTTTGAAACCATCACAGATGCAAACTCGCATACAAATATTGATGGAAGCCAGAGAACTGTTGAGTCTTTATTGTTTGACAGCATATTGACCTCAGAAACACCAAACGGCCCAGTCTCTCCTTTCCCGCCTCTCTCAACTCTCAAAGGCTGTCATTCCCTCACTTATTTATCTCGCTCTTCCCCGCCATATTGCTTTATCTTTCTGTCATTGTGGTGTGTGTTATCTGCTGCATTCATGCAGAGAGCTTCTAAACAGATTAGCATGGAAGATTCTTAGCGGCGAGCCCCCCCACATCGTTTGCTCTCCCCTTCTCCCTCAACTCACAAGCTGATTAATGTGTTTTTGTGAGTCTGTGTGTGTTGTACAAGTCTGTTTTAGTGTTCCAGGTGTGTGTTTATTACCTGTACTTGTGCTTTGTGAGTGAGAGTGTGAGGGATTTGTTCTTCGGACAAGATGGAGCACATTACTCGCATCGATCTCCTACTGATGTGAGAGGAGATACTGAAATTGATGCACAGTTTACACACACACACACACACACACACACACACACACACACACACACACACACACACACACACACACACACACACACATACATATAAGTTTATCTATCATGGTGCACACATTCCATTGACTTCTGTCTGTTGTTTTATGCTGAATTAATTATATTTTCCATCTTCAGCTCCTAAGCAGCCATCACAGATACTTTTCTCCATTTTTGTGTTAATCAAGCCTTTAACATATTTGATAAAAAAGTAACATTTTATAAAAACAAATGAATAAAAAATCTGAGTAATAAATTTACATTTTTATAAAATAAAATATATTTCTATTCAAATAAAATTTGAAAGTGTATTAATAGTATTATTACGAACACATTATCTGATGTTATATATTTTATTTTGTTATTTTGTTTTGTCTGAAGAAATGTATCTAAAATGAAGTAATATCATATTTATCAATGTAAATAATTTATAAATATTATTGTTGTAAATGTATATTTATATCAGAAATAAAATGTGTATATATAAAATTATATAACAGTATTGTTTATATTATTTATATTTAAGTGAAATTATATAATAAATGATAAAATATTAAATCTTGTAACAATGTATTTTAAATATGACGTTTTGTGTTTATTAAGGCATTAACATATTTTATTAAAAAAATAAATGTAAAATAATAAAACAACAGTAGTATTAAATGGTGATTTAAAAAAAAATTATATTAAAATAACATTGAAAATGTATACACACACACACACACACACACACACACACACACACACACACACACACACACACACATATATATATATATATTATATATATATATATATATATAATTAAAAGTATAACACATCTAATATTATATATTTTATCTCAAATGTATATATAAAATTATATAATATAATATTATTTTTCAATAGATATACACACAGACATAATCATTATTTATACTGATAAATATTAAGACCTTGATAAATATTAATTTTATAATTTTATGTTCCAGTGTTATTTTTATTTATATTTTTATTTTTAATAAAATGTGTAAAATTATATAACAATGTTATTTATATTTAAATAAAATTATATAATAAATGATAAAATATTACATATATTGTATATTATAATATTATATGTATGTGTGTGTGTGTGTGTGTGTGTCACACCCTCTGCACGTTCCCTCAGCCCCAATCACCACGATCCTCCACCAACCAGCCAATCACCACCACAGCACACCCGTGAACCATCACCAGAATTCTAATCACCGTCACCTGCACCAGCAATCACCACACCCTTCAAATACTTACCTCTATCACTCACTCACCGGCTGGTATCGAAGTTGCATGGACGCTTCTCTGTGGATCTTCTCCCCCTCCTGTTGTCTCTCCTGTGCTCCTCGTGGATTCTTCCGATGTTCTCCTGTGCTCCCCGTGGATTGCTCTGATGTTCTCCTGTGAAACACGTTAATCGTGTCAAAGGGAAGTGACTGTTGCTAACGCTATAATCCTTATGAACTTGAACTCACCTGTTGTGTTATGTTTGAAGATTTGACCACAGAGACCTTATTCACCCGATTGCACGTGTGTTGAACTGTGCACGTTTGTTAATAAATACCTTGAAAGATACTCACCTTCTCCCTTTGTGTGTGGTCGTGACAGGATACCAGCCCAAAAGTATTAACTCACCGCGTCACTCATGGAGGCGAGCGCCGCTATCACCGAAGACACCCCCGACCCATTTTCGGATATGGTAAACGTCCTTCATCAATCTCTACCTGCTGCTCCAACGACGATTTCCAACACGCCCCTCTCTCGCCCTATGAGTTATTCCGGAGACCCGGGTGGCTGCAATGGTTTTCTCCTGCAAAGTTCCCTCTATATCGAAGCCAACGCACACCAGTTTCCTAACGAAATTTCTAAGATATCTTTTATGATTTCCCTCCTCACTGGGCAGGCACTTCAATGGGCAGACGCACTCTGGAATTCACGGAGCGACGCTTTAATCTCCTATAATGCTTTTGTTGCCCACTTCAAGGACGTGTTTGGAGCTGCGCTCACTCCCCTTTCCGTACACGATGAACTGATCACTCTGAATCAAGGTGCGTCCAATATTCATGAATACACCCTGCGCTTCCGCTCCCTAGCGGCCACCAGTGGTTGGAACCAAGTCGCTCTCCTAGCAGCCTACCGTAAGGGGCTTAAACCCCAGATCCGCAAGCATATGGTCATTTACGATGACAACGTACCGCTGGAAACCTTTATTAAGAAGGCAGTAGGCATCTCTCAACATCTCTCAGCGTGTCCTTCTACAAAGTCTGTACCCAGCTTCCCTCCACTCCGAACACCGTCACCCCAACGAGATGCGGAGGAACCTATGATTACTGACTCCTATCGCCTGGATCCTGCGGAGAGGAAACGACGAATTAATAATCGTCTGTGCCTATATTGTGGAGAAGCCTCTCACTTCATCAGTGCCTGTCCAGTCCGCCCGCCTCGTCCAATGGTGAGTACCGTATCTATTACTCCAGCCATGTCTCTCTTACCCCATATTACCGCTGAACTAATAGTAAACTCTCGTACTCTCCCCATCTATGTGCTCGTGGATTCCGGAGCGGCTGGCAACTTTGTTTCATCACACTTCATTGCTAAACATCGAATTCCCACCGTTCAAAATGAGGTCACATACCAAATTACCACAATCCAAAACTCACCATTGGGCGATGGTAAGATATCTCGCCGGACCAGAAAAGTGACCCTCGTCTCCCAACACAACCACCGTGAACATCTGACCCTCCTAGTACTCCCGCGAGCCAACGTGGATGTCATCCTGGGCAGACCATGGCTCATTAAGCACCAACCCCGCATAGATTGGAGCACAGGAGAGGTCCTGGAGTGGGGCAAAACGTGTAAGAACCACGGCTACCATCCTTCCTCGTCGGATGCAGAGTCTCCATACCATCCTATCCCTCTGCACGCCACCACCATAGAGAGCCCTGCCACTCAATCCGCCACCGCCATTCCCCCCGTCTATCAGTCTTTCACCGATGTCTTCAGCAAGGAACGGGCCACACAACTACCACCGCACCGGCCCTGGGATTGTAGTATCGACCTGCTGCCAGGCGCCAAACTACCCCACGGGAAGATCTACCCCCTCTCACGTCCTGAGCAGGAGGCCATGGAGAATTACATCCAGGAGGCTCTCCAACAGGGGTTCATCAGACCTTCCACGTCCCCAGCAGCATCCAGTTTCTTCTTCGTCCCCAAGAAGGATGGCGGGCTCAGACCCTGCATTGACTACCGGGTGCTCAACGATGCCACGGTGAAATTCGCCTATCCACTTCCTCTAGTGCCAGCTGCCTTGGAGGAACTACGGGAAGCCCACATCTTCACCAAACTCGACCTCCGCAGTGCGTACAACCTGATCCGTATCCGAGAAGGAGATGAGTGGAAAACCGCCTTCATCACCCCGACCGGTCACTATGAATATCAGGTGATGCCCTATGGCCTGGCTAACAGTCCTTCCGTATTTCAGAATTTCATGAACGAAATCTTCCGCGACTACCTCCATCGATTCGTAATCATCTACATTGACGATATCCTCATTTACTCACGTAACCTAAAGGAACATCAAGACCACGTCCGCCAGGTTCTCCAACGCCTCCGTGAGTACCAACTCTATCTGAAATTAGAAAAATGTGAATTCCATCAGCCCTCCATCTCCTTTCTCGGATACGTGATCACTGCGGAGGGAGTTCGTATGGAAGCCGGTAAGGTGGACGCAGTGGCCAAGTGGGCGGAGCCCAGGACGGTGAAGGAGCTTCAGCGTTTCTTAGGCTTCGCTAACTTCTACCGACGCTTTATAAAAAACTATAGCCTCCTATCGGCTCCACTCACTTCCCTCTTAAAGGGAGGACGCCGGGTACTACAGTGGACTCCAGAGGCTCAGCGAGCCTTCGACCGTCTAAAGCTGATGTTCACCACCGCTCCTATCCTCAAGCACCCCGACCCTTCAAGGCCCTTCGTGGTGGAAGTTGATGCGGCGGACGTAGGCGTAGGAGCTGTGCTGTCCCAGTGGTCTGATGAACCCCGATCCCTCCATCCGTGTGCGTACTATTCCAAGAAACTCACCCCAGCCGAGCAGAATTATGGAATTGGAGACCGCGAACTGCTGGCAATAAAGCTCGCCCTCGAAGAGTGGCGGCACTGGTTGGAAGGAGCCCAGTTCCCCTTCACCGTAATAACCGACCACAAGAACCTCCAGTACATTCAGCACGCCAAGAGACTAAATGCCCGCCAAGCTCGCTGGTCACTATTCTTTGCCCGATTCAATTTCAACATTACTTACCAACCCGGCCACAAAAACACCAAAGCAGACGCCCTATCACGTATGTACTCACCTGAACCTACCTCTGACGATCCTGATCCAATTCTACCCCCATCTGTCTTTCTCGCACCCATACTATGGCAGCTGGATGAAGATATACGGGCCGCCACCTTCGAGGAACCTGCACCACCGGAGCTTCCCCCGGGTCGTGTCTATGTCCCAAGCCGTCTCAGACCCCTTCTGCTGGATAGTACGCACACGTCCCCCGGCTCAGGACATCCTGGCAGCAGGCGAACCCTCTCGCTCCTCCAGCAGAAATATTGGTGGCCCAACATGAGCAGGGAAGTGGAACGGTACGTCCAAGGATGTTCGGTCTGCGCCGTTAACACAACCCCACGCCGCTTACCCGAAGGTAAATTACAACCGTTACCTATTCCCCGCCGACCCTGGACACACTTGGGCATTGACTTCGCCACAGACCTGCCCCCCTCTCAGGGTTACACCACAATTTTAGTGGTAGTCGATCGATTCTCAAAAGCTTGCAAATTAATACCTCTCAAAGGTCTCCCCACAGCACTAGAAACCGCAGAGGCACTGTTCCACAATGTATTCCGGAACTTCGGACTCCCAGAAGACATCGTGTCCGATCGGGGACCCCAATTCATTTCCAGGGTCTGGCGGGCCTTCTTCCAACT
>NC_133384.1:25602882-25620017 GCF_049309525.1 Garra rufa | reverse complement strand
CCTTGTTAATAACTTACGTAATATATTCTGTCTTAACCATTTTATTTTATAATTTCATTTCATTTTATTTTATTGTTTAATATAAATGCTGGATTAAAAACAAATTAACGCTGGGTAAAATATGGACAAACTCGGTGACTGGGTTGTTTTGACCCAGCGGTTGGGTTCAAATTTTAACCCAAACTTCTGGGTAGTTTTATTTAACTCAAATGATCCCAAAATAGGTTGAACAACAAACAATGTTCATTTTTTGATAATTACTGATGCTTTTAGTAATTATGTGTCTGATTTTTAATTTACAACCTATTTTGTGTTCATTATAAGCCGATTAATATTAATTTTTAAACAATAGCTTAGTTAAATTTAACTGCCTAGAAGGTTTGGTTAAACATTTAACCCATCCGCTGGGGTGTATTTAACTCAGCATTTTTTTTGTATATATATTATATATATATATATATATAAATATATATTTGTATATATATATATATATTTGTATATATATATATATATATATATATATAAAATTAATATAAATTTCTATTTATTTCATTTGATCTCATTAAAATTTTATTTTAATTAATTAATTAATTAATTAATTTATTTAATTAATTTATTTTATTTTATTTTATAACCAACGATTGGGTTGTTTTGACCGAACGGTTGAGTTAAATTTTTAACCTAAAAATTACTATATTTGTTGCTTGAAATGAACCCAAAATAGGTTGAAAATTACCATTTATTAATATGTTCCATAAATTAACATATATCAATAAGTTAAAAAAATAATAATTAAATAATATACACTGCCCTCCAAGTTTGGAAACGCCCTAGAAAAGTTAGGTTTTGGACAATATTGGCATGAATCCTTTTTAATTTGTGATAATTTTGCACTGAGAAGGGACAACACAAACTACAAAAACATATTTTATTACATAAACATATATAAACGTTTATACATTGAAAAAACTTTTTCTAATCACTATCTTTTTCTAATCCACCATTAGCAGCTATTACAGCTCTGCATAATCTGGGCATCCGAGCTGTCGGTTTATTCAGACATTAACTTGATATGTAACTCCAAGCCTCCTGAAGGATTGCCCAAAGATGATTCACACTATGCTGATATCGTCCAAAACCACACTTTGCCAGGGATGTTTCCAAACTTTTGGAGGGCAGTGTATATAAAATTTTAATTGCTTTAACCAATTAATAAATGTTCACCTTGATTATTGCTGATGCCTCTAGTAATTATGCATCTGATTTTTAATTTACAACCTATTTTGGGTTCATTACAAGCCAGCCTTACAGTCATTTTGAAAAAATAGTTGAGTTAAATTGAAAATTGAAAAAATTGAAAACTGCTGGGTCAAAACAACCCATTTGCTGTGTGTGTGTATATATATATATATATATATATATATATATATATATATATATATATATATATATATAATATAAAATTGTATTTAGTTTATCTTAATAAAATAATGATTTAAAATTTAAAATGTATTTTTAAAATAATATTAAAATAATTCAAATTAATATTATTTCCATCAGGGAAGCCTTTATCAAGTAACATTTAAAGTTTTCACACACTTTCCTTTTCTAGTTTTACTTGCGCAGTTTTCGCGATTACAAATGTACAATTTCTGTGATGGCAAAAAAGCACAACAAAGCTAAAACTGAAAACAGAGAGAGGCGAATTGTGAATCTAAAATGGAGACAAAACAGCGGGGAAATGAAAAGCAATTCTGATTGACTCATTCCTGCAATTGTTTGCCAACCCATTTTGTCACTAAAACACTTCACTGTCTTTATCTCTGTTTGACAGAACTACGGGCTAGAGACTGAAAACCTGAAAACTCTCTCTCACAAGCTCAATGCCTCCGCCAAAAACCTGCAGAACTTCATCACGGGCCGCAGACGCAGCGGTCATTACGACGGCCGGACGACCCGCAAGCTGCCCAACGATTTCCTCACATCTGTGGTGGACCTCATCGCTGCTGCTAAGAGCCTTCTGGCCTGGCTGGATAGGTTAGTCCTGCTAAGAGCCGCACACACAACAAATCAATACATGATTTAATACACGCTTAATGTAAATACACACATATTCAATTTAATTGAATTCAAATTCAACCGCAATGATGTGTCAAAACCTTGCTCATTGGAGTGTGGCCAAATTCAGTGCCCTTACATTTAAAAGTAGGCTCCTCTGAAAAACACTAGAGAAAAGGTTATTTGATACCAAATAAAGATTTAAAGTTTGACCTTAAAGGTTAATAGGGTTTTCTGAGCTCCAGGGTCTTCTGTCATCTTTCTTTGTTGATAGTCAGATGCTAAGGTGGAGGAAGAAATTGTTGAATAAAGTCGTTATTTTTGTTTTCTTAGTGCACAAAAAGCTCGTAGCTTCGTAACATTACAGTTGAACCACTGATGTCACATGGAGTATTTTAACGAAGTCCTTACTACCTTTCTGGGCCTTGAACGTGGTAGTTGCGTTGCTATGCAGGGTCAGAAAGCTCTCAGATTTCATCAAAAAAATATATGTGTTCTGAAGATGAACGAAGGTCTTATGAATTTGTAATGACATGAGGGTGATTAATTAGTGGCAGAATTTTCATTTTTAGGTGAACTATCCCTTTAAGATGCATTCCTGCATCAGCATGCTTTGTTGTTTCTTGAAGAACCTTCCCGGGCCGTTGATTTTGGGCTTAGGTTCAGAGATTGTGGCTATGATTCCTGGAGTGTTCTTCCAGGAACAGCAGAGGGTGTTGATCCAGGAACATTTCCTGTTTGTGTAAATCATGTCATGCACGGTCTTCCCTGCAGTCAAGGGATGGCACTGAGAATTAGACTAGAGTGACACTTTGTGTGGCAGGGTGGGCAGAAATTACAGACTTGGGGTCTCTTGTGTAGTGTGTGCGAGGTCAGCTTTTGTCTGCTCAAATTCAATCATGTTGATTTGTGTTCCTTCCCTCAGCGATCAGGTATAAGGATGAGTGAAGAGGTCTTATATAACATGGACTCTTTCTCTCTCAGCAATTCAGCTTCTTTCGGTTCAAGGTTTTAACCACATAGCTTCTGTTCATGTATGATTGTCTTTAGATTGCGATTTCTTTATGATGTGTTGATGAGTAATGCTTCAGAGAGAGCAAGACGTGAGGAAAGTGAGAAATAGAACATCTATCTTTCTATTTATCATACATCTATTTATATATTCATATAGCTGAGTGTCATTATAGATAGATAAATTAATGATAGTTCATAGATTCCAGACTTTTCAAGATCTATTTGTTTTTCCAGCAAAAAAACACTCACTTTTTTATCAGATATTGCAGAATATTGCAAGTTCTGCTGATTTGTCACAAGATAATGTTGTCTAGATGACTAACATAAATGTAATTAAACATTTTTGTTAAATTACCAAAACATTACATTATTGACTTGAAAGCATTAGTAAGCACAATCAGTAATGTTTTGCATCATATTTCATTGTTTAAATAATTAAATTATAGCTATATAAAATCCAGCTTGTTACATTTTTTTGTTAAGAAAGTACTTAAAAAATAGTAGCAAAAAAAAACATAAAAATGCATTAATAAAAAGTGTTTTAGCAAATAATGGCTCAGCGATTAAAAAACTTGGCCAGCAAAAATATATACACTGCCTTTCAAAATTGTTTAATGTTTTAAAGAATTCTCTTCTCTTATGCTCATCAAAGTTCCATTTATTTAATCAAAAATACAGAAAAAACTGTACAGTTTTTAAATATTATTGCAATTTCAAATAAGAGTTTTCTATTTTAATATACTTTAAAATATCATTTATTTCTCTGATGCAATACTGAATTTTCATCAGCCACTACTCCAGTCTTCAGTGTCACGATTCTTCAGAAATCATTCTAATATGCTGATTTATTATCAATATTTGAAACAGTTGTGCTGCTTAATATTTTTTTTGGAACCTGTGATCATTTTATCAGGATTCTTTGAATAAAAAGTTAAAAAGAACTGCATTTATTCAATATTTAAGTCTTTTCTATCACTTTTTATCAATTTAACACAACCAAAAGTGTTACATTTCTTTCAAATAAATAAAGAAACAAAAAAATTACTGACCCCAAACTTTGAACGGTAGTGTATATTGTTACAAAAGATTTATATTTTAAATAAATGCTGTTTTAAATAAACATTTTATTTATTAAAGAATCCTGAAAAAATCCACTTTTTTAAATTGCAGTAATATTACAGTTTATCTGTTTTTAATCAAATGAATGCAGCCTTAATGAGCAGAAAATACTTCAAGTTGACACCTGACATGGTAAAATGTGTTTGTCGTCAAATTTATTGTCATTGTACTGCATCACTTCTCATTTGCTAAAGTTTCTCCAGCTGTCATTGCAAATTAATCGTTTCCAGTCTCTTTGTTGCTGCAAATCACTGTCAGTATTAAACACCTCATAAGACGCTTAAGTTATAGACTCTAGTGCTGCAGTTTTTCTGCTTTTCATTTTGAAATGAAGGTAAATCAGGCGAATGGTTTGTGTTGAATGATCCATTTGGCACCCAGCTGCTTGATTCGGTCCAGCTCCCTCTGGTCCTGAGCCTGGCTTAAAGCTCTAGACTGGGACAGCACTGCACAGTAGGATCCCTTCCGTCAGACAGCATTTGATATCCTCTTAGCCTCACCCTGCTGATAACGCTATCTCTCTATTGCTGTGCCCGGGCACCCGCCACCCCACTCTCTGATCCTGGGCCTGAGAGCAGTCCATATCACACACAGTTCACATTGGCACAGTCTGGATTGGGATCAAGCTGAGAGGACTTATCCACATCAGCTTGCTGACTAAGGTGAACTTATAGCCAGTCAGTGTTTGGGTTTCTGAGTTTCAGTGTCCATAATCAGGAACGTACGCTGTAGGAACAAGGCCACCAGTTGGGAGGGGTGCCTCGTTCCCCTCGTTCATTAATGCTGGCCTAATTACGCTCCCCGGCCTCTCTTCTCTGCCAAAAGAGTCCCCAGTAGAGCTGTCGTCTCCCCTGCAGACATACTGGAAGAACAGAAGGAACTCTGAGAGAGAGAGGGAGGGACGGAGTTACACTAACGCAGGTGAATGGAGCTGAAGCCAAGAGACATTATGACTGACTTGAGAGTCTCGGTCCCTTAAGTGTTATTGGTTGATATCCATCCAGGCTGACACCGGCTCTCCTCTGCCACTTGCCAAGTCTGTGATCATCATTTTAATGGTTTCTGGCTGCTTCTGTTGGGTTTGTGGTGGGTTTTCCCTCTTGCTTATTCACTGTGGGTGGAGCTCCAGGTGGGAGGGGCTTATTGGAGTGCAAAGGAGGTTCCGTCAATCACATTAAGAAGCGTTATTGATCATCAGAGCACACGCCATATTGACTGTTGATAATTCAAGCAAATAAACATTGATAATGCCTTTTTTCCATTTAAAATTTGAGAAAGGACTGAATGTTCAAACTCCAGGCGTAGCGAACGCACTGTGCTTCCTCAAAGCCTCAATTTCATTTGTGCCTCTTTAAATTTGGCATCTACTCTAACCAAGGCTTATTGGTTTTGATCTTATACTCAGCTCAGCTGTTTTCACATTCATTCCTTTTCAAATTCTGTTAATATATAAAATATTAGGGCCAGGGCTGTCAGTTGATTTAAATTTTTAATCTAATTACTGGATATGGCGATTAATTAATATTATTATTATTGAATTATTATTCCAATTTGGCTGAGAAATTACTCACAAAAAAGCCATTATTGTGTTACATGAAAAAAAAGCATACAATTGACGTTACAAAAAGTAGCTTTAGAAAGAAACTTCTTTTTTTTCCATTTTTCTTTTTTCATTTTTAATTTTTGGGTGAACTATCCCTTTAATTAATTCTTTATTAAAATAGTTTTTTTATTAATATGTAAACATAAATTATTTTGTAATGAAATTATACTGTACATAAGAAACTAAAACTGCCAGTTGGTAGCAATAAATTAATTTATTCATTTGATTCTTTCAAAAGGCTGATTTATTCAGGAATTAAGTAAATGGATCTTTATGAATGGGCCATTGAATCATTGGTTCACCCGATTTGTTGAGTCATTAATTTACTAATTTGATTAATTTGTCATTCATTTATTCATTTGATTCATTCAAACGGCTGATTCATTCATTTGAGTCATTCTTTTATTAATTTGATTTGTTCAGTTATTAGATTTGTTCACACGACTGATTAATTTGGGAATGAAGTAGATGACTCTTTATGAATAGGCCGTTGAATCATTGGTTCACCTGATTCGTTGAGTCATTCATTTATTCATTTGATTTGTTCATTCATTTGATTAATTCAAATGGCTGTTTCATTCAGGAATTAAGTAAATAGCTCTTTTATATAAATAGCTTTTTTATATATATATTGAATGATTGGATCAGTATTGGCAAGTAACTTTCAAGCTACTAACCTCAAATTTCTTAAATGGTACACCACTAGTTGCCTATATACCAACGTATTAATGCTGTAATAATTCTTACTTAGATAAAGGTTCCTGACACTTTCTTGAAGCTCCAACAGTAGAGCATGGCACTAGTGACACCAAGGTCGTGGGTTTGATTAAATGCAATGTATGTCGCTTTAGATAAAAGCATCTACTAAATGCATAGATGTAAATGCCCTGACATTAATAGCGCTAATGCGTTTTCATTGATTTGGTGAGATAGGAGCTAAAAGTATTCGAATTCTCTCTCAGAGTGTAAAAGGATCTTTGAAATGAAGATAGACAGCAGCGCATAAGCCATTACAAGAACACACCAGCTCTCAGACACTCACGCATTGATTGAAAAACTGGAGCAGGATGAGGTGAAACTTTGAAGCCTTGCCTTCAGGAGATAGTAGTGGTCTTTTTTACCCAACTGACGGATTTCCTGTCAGCCTGGAGCCGTCGTGTCCAGATGGCAGCGTGCGCTCAAATGCTTCTAAAGAGCAAAGGTTGGATGTAATGAAGTCTACTCAGTCCTGGAGAGGATTGAGTGAGCTGCATAGATTTCAGCGTCTCTCAGTCTACCTCGGACGACTTGGTTTTGAACTTCTTGCCGCTATCTTTTCCTTGTCTGTTTTTCACATTTTTTTTCTTCTCTTCCCCTCCATCCCCTCAGGTTTTTTTTTCAGACATTTTTCGTGAAATCTGCGTCCATGCTTGCTGACAGGTGTCCTTGAACCGGGGTCAGACGCTGTCAGCGTGCTTATCTGCTGCAAAGTGATATTTGGGAGTCAAGCGAAGCCGCTGACATTTAGGAGGGGAGTTTTGAAGGAGGATTTGGTATTCGCCAAGAGCCGCATCCCAAATCCTGTTTAGGAAAGCGAGTTTAGTGTGTTGGTGTGGTATAAGAGTGCTTGTGAGGTCTTTGAATGAACGATTTTTAGCCCAGCGGTGAAAGATTGTTAGAGTTTTTTAAATTATGAGGGGCTTCTGGGCGTGCGTCAGCTGGTGTTCCCAACGGTCTTAGAGGAATATTTAGAGACACGATGGAAACGATGAACCAATGTTCCTACACCCTGTATATATAGCACACAGCCTCAATACACACGACCCACATTCCCTTCGTCACTCACAGGAAGAGAGAAACTGGGTCTGGAGTACGTTGACGGTCAATAGGGATAACGTATACTACAGCACACATCTACAATTTGCAAACACACTCAAATTGTCCATCTTGTGGGTCTGGCTGTAAGAATAATCTAATGGTTAATTTCAGGTGTTACTTCTTTTGCAGGTCACCATTTGCTGCCGTAACAGATTATTCCGTGACCAGGAACAACGTTATCCAGCTGTGCCTGGAACTCACTACCATAGTACAGCAGGTAATGACATTCACCAACCAAATCAACTAGATCAACACGTTCAACAAGTATTGTATGAGATGCAATAAACACGTTTGGAATGGACACTTATGATTGGAAAAAAAATCTGAGTCTAATTCATGGAGATGTTATATGTAGGTCATATGTGGCTCTACTCTAGCCATGGAGAAGGACTTTCAGAGTGGATTTAGCTTTGAGGTTGAGTTAAATTGTGCATTCTGGGGTTTTGAATCTTTTTTTTACTTTTTTAAATATGATGGCGAGTGATTAAAAATGTAAAATACAGAGGCAGCTATATATTTTCATGTATAACAAAATACATTAGTGTAGGTTTCAATTTCCAAAATTAAATATTTCATTTTTTTTTAATTATTAAAAATAGATCTAAATTATTAAATTATCTGTAAAATATTTACTTGTTTTTATTAAGATTGAAACATACAGTTTGTTACACAACTATTGTTATACAGCAGTTTTTCCTCTTAATATTAAAATCTAGTGTAGTGTGTCTCTTACTATGAAATTTGAATTTGTGATTGTAAATACAATTTTATCTAAATACACTACTGTTCAAAAGTTTGGGTAATTTTTTATTTTTTATTTACCTTTTAAAAAATATCTTATGTTCACCAAGGCTGCATTTATTTGATAAAAAATGATAAAAATAGTGAAATATTAATTTATTACAATTTACAATAACTGATTTATCAATTTATTACCTTTTATACATATTTAATACCTTTTTAATTTATGTATGTGATGGCAAAACTGAATTTTCAGCAGAAATTACTCCAGACTTTAGTGTCACTAGATAATCCAGAAAATAAATAAATAAATATATATATATTTTTATTCTTACAGACTATTTTTGTTAGCTGACAAGACAACAGTGTTTTTGGCCTTTATATTGACACCAATGTCAATATAGTTCACTCGATTCGTTGAGTCATTCGTTCATTCATTATTCTTTGAGCAATTCATTTATTCATTTCATTTGTTTATTTATTAGATTTGTTCAAACGGCTGATTCATTCAGGAATTAAGTAAATGGCTCTTTATAAATGGGCCTTTGAATCATTGGTTCACCTGATTCGTTAATATAGATACATTATATTACTGTTACATTTTTAATGACGAAAAACTATTGAGTGCATGTTTAAAGGAAATCCCGGGTATTAAGTCTTGTATGGCTTAATATAACATGAATTATGTCTCTTACTAAAGTATGTAGTAGAAAACCCATGAAAGATTTACGTTATTTAAAAATCCACAATGTTTTTTACATATTTTTTGACTACGAGTGGCACCATTATTACGATGACGTGAAATGGTGGCACTCCGTGAGCTACTGGCGCTGCCTGTAGCTATTTTTACCACAACAAAAAATAAAATGCTGATACAATGCCACATTGTGCGGCTTTTAGTTGGATTTTCACTCGAAGGGCAACAAGAGAAGCAATGTATCGCCTAGCGATAAGAGGAGGAGAAAAGAATGGGAAGATGCCTGTTTGGATGACTTCCCGATAAAACTTCCTAAAGACCTGCGTCTTTGTTCTCTCCACTTTAGCCCTGATGCCTTTGAGGCTTTTAGTAGACCACAGCTACTGAAAGACCTTACAAACGGCAGAGACAAGAAACGCTAAATGCCATCCTGGCAGGATGTAAACATACGGACACTTGTTATGACGCCGCAGCCACTGAAGGAGCTTCTCAGCACGGATTTCACTCAATATCCATGGCGTTTAGACTCTATGTAATGAAAAATCAATAGTACGGCATTTGCTCTTTCATAGCTGTGGTCATCATATTAATGTTTTATTTTCTGAGTTGTTTTGTGGTTAAAATAGCAACAGGTAGCGGCAGTAAATCACCGAGTGCAACCATTTCACGTCATAGAAATAGTGGTGTTTTCTACTGCATATTTCAGTAAGAGACATTTTACATTAAATTTAGCCATACAAGTCTTAATACCTGGGGTTCCCTTTAAGATATTAATATGAAATGTTATTTAAACCTCTCTCTCACACGTCTGCACTTCCCACATTCTTTACATGTTTTAAAAACACTCTGAGTATGTGCTGATTTGCTACCGAGGCAGTGTGCATTATGAGTAAAGCAGTCCTGTTAGAGCAAAGCAGAAAGGGAAACATGATCAGTGTGAAACATCCATGTCAGACAAAAGAGAAATACGAGAAAGGAGAAGGATTCAAGGCTCATGCAGTGAGGTGGAGGTGTGTGTTAGTGTGTATGTGTGTTTGTGTACCCAGCAGATTATTTCTGGTGGGGTCAGAAGATCATGGTCAGCAAGAGCAGCATTAAATGGATGAGTCTGTCACAGCCAGCTCAGCCTAAACGCTGCACACAATCTCTCTCTTAATCCAGGACAGATTACAGCATTGAAGCCAGAGATCTGGGTCTAATCTGAACTAATGCAAGTAGTATTCAGTGCTCAGGACCAGCAGGGGTTCTTTCCCCAAATCGGCCCCTGAGAGATTAGATCAAAATGGACCGTATTTCTCTCCCTTGTATATAGCAGGTGTGTTTTTAGACGGTTTCTACCTGATCCAAGCCGGTAATTAACTGATCCAAGATAATCCAAACTGGTTTAGCTGACCAGATGGACCACCAGCTGGTTGGGACCTGACTGAGTTGGTAGACAGTCTTGTACCAGCCTAGCGTGTTCCAAAAACCTGCTTGACCATCTGATTTCTCAGCCAGGGCACTTGACCAAGATGGTCGCTGGTGTTCTATCACTGGCCACTAGTCAAACATCTAAACAAGCTTCAATGTCAGCGTTCCCCATTACTATACTATTGCACTGTAACATAAGTTGTGTTTGTCATGTGGATGTGTTTGTCTCTCTCATTGTTTGGCTCTGTGTGGTGTTTACTTATAATTTAAAGTAATATTGCATCCAAAAATGAAAATTTCTCATTAATTTGGTCTTCATGTTGTTCCAAACATACTTTCTTTTGTGGAACACGGCTGTTTTTAATTCAGTGAAAGTGAACAAGGTCTGTGGCGGCTCTAACTGCCAAAACTATTAAAAAAGGCCATTGAAGAGCCCATATGACTTGTGCACATATATTCTAAGTTTCCAAAGCAATACTGGACTCTGGACTCTACTCCTCCGGCTGCGCCTCGTCACTCCGTCCTGCCGGCTCTGTGGACCTCCTCCCTCCCGTGGGCACAGCCTCGATCCTCTGTCACTCCGGCTCCGCTGCGTACCTCCGGACCTCCATCTCCGCCGGGGTCGCCAGAGCCTTGGGTTCCGCCTTGGCCCTCCGGATCCTCTGTGTCGCCCAGGACCGTCGTCTACGAGTCATTTAGCACCGGGTTTCTTTTCGCTTTAGGTGCATGTTTCGGGGTGGGGTGCGGCGCCCTTTCGGCCGCACCCCGGTCCGGTCACGAACGGCTCTACGCACCGGCCGCCCGGAGGCGACCGGCTATCCCAGGCCGATGGAAGGGTCCGGCGTTAGGGTATCGTCACCTCTAGGCGGGATTCTGACTTAGAGGCGTTCAGTCATAATCCCGCAGATGGTAGCCTCGCACCAGTGGCTCCTCAGCCAAGCACACTCACCAAATGTCTGAACCTGCGGTTCCTCTCGTACTGAGCAGGATTACTATTGCAACGACGGTACATCAGTAGGGTAAAACTAACCTGTCTCACGACGGTCTAACCCCAGCTCACGTTCCCTATTAGTGGGTGAACAATCCAACGCTTGGTGAATTCTGCTTCACAATGATAGGAAGAGCCGACATCGAAGGATCAAACAGACCAACATTTTAAAGGGATAGTATACCCCAAAAATTAAATTCAGTCATTAATTACTTGCCATCTTTGGAATGCAAATGAAGATATTTTTGATGAAATCCGAGAGCTTTCTGACCCTGCATAGACAGCAGCGCAACTGACACTTTCAAGGCCCAGAAAGGTAGTACATTGTTAAAATAGTCCATGTGACATCAGTGGTTCAGCCATAATGAATCTACAAGAATACTTTTTGTGGTCAAAGAAAAGAAAAATAACAACTTTATTTAACAATTTCTTCTCTTCCATGTCAGTCTTTGACGCATGTACCATGACGATTTCATCAAAAATATCTTAATTTGTATTCCGAAGACAAACAAATGTCATACGGGTTTGGTAGAGTAATTAATGACAGAATTTTCATTTATGGGTGAGCTATCCCTTTCTTTTTTCATTCACACAGCTCTATTTGGAATGTTTTGTATTGTTTGATTTGTGAATAAATTGTTCTGTTGAGTCAGATCTTTTCAATTAATCATTTAATCCAATTTACAGAATGAATAGTCAGAATGATTTGTTCATATATCACACTTATCTAAATCTTGAGTTCAACTTACTAATTTCACCATAAGAGCCAATATAAGAAATGTGTTGAGTCAGTATCATCTACTATAGAGTCATTAGTTAAATAATTTTTTTTGACATTGTGTTAATTATGTTTTGTACATCAGGATATGCTGATATAATGTGATTTAGCATTTTTAAAAAAAATAAAAGCTGCGATTTTATATTACTGCGCCTGCTTCGGCCATATTACCACAGCAAACTTCCTTGACTATTACGCCGGAATGGAAGTGTAGTTCCTAATATTATCGGCCTAGAAAATCGCAGCTTTACATTTTCTGCCGGTATTAGTACACGATATAACTACAGAAGAGTCAAGTTTTAAATAGGACAAATATCAAAACTCGTTGGTCATTTTTGAACACGATGCTATTGGTCTAATAGGATTCAATGATCTATGCTATGCTATGCTAAACGTGATATCGACAGAACAGGAGAACAACTGAATGGATTTCAAAACGGTAAAAATCAACTTATTAACTCGGGGGGAGTTGGAGAATGAGCCTATTTCCAAAAAAAAGTGGAGTGTTCCTTTAAGCCTTATCTATGAAACTGGGGGTTAATATACAGTTTAAAAAAATACATTTTTGTGATACTTTTGTTGTGATTTTTAAAGCTTGACAGCTCCAGTCCCTTGTCCATTTTCTTTTGTCCATTTGGATTTGTAACAACATGAGGGTGAATAAATCATGACAGAATTTCATTTTAGTGTGATCTTAAACATCATACTGTGGCATGAGAATGCATGTGTCTTTTGTGCGCCTCCAGTCCTCAAGCCACACACAAATATGCACACTGGCGTCCTGCTTGATGATCCATGGCTTGAGTGACAGCACTGGAGAATAGGTACAGAGATGCTCAGGGGTGCTCAGAAGGGAAGTGAATCAATGCGGTTTCATTTGCTGGGAACACTCTTTTCTTTCTCTCTCTCTCAAGGCCTTTGCTGTGCGAGTGTCTCAGGTGTGAGGGCTGGTTATTACTTTATTGTGATGAAAGAGAAGAGGTGCAGGTGAGAGCACCAAAGACGACAGAAAATAGGCTCTCTCTGTAACATGCTGCAGAGACGGAGACATATAGTTTCAACGACCAAAGAAAAAGAAAATCGTCATCCTGCTGGGCACTGTTGGGTTTGGGGGGTCAGTGATGGATGCAGGAAGCAAAGTGGGTGTTGCCATGGTGATGGCTGATGGCCAGAGATCAGTTTCTTCAGTATGTTTTCTTTAATATTTTATAAATGCCCCATTTATCTGTATACACCAAACAAGGGTTTATGAGCTTGTTTGTCTGTCCTTGGAACAAATGTTCTCACAATGTCATTAGTTTTTTTTTTTTGTGATAAAGCCATTTGTTCCATTAATAGAAACCGTGTCATATTCTTTGATACACTGACCATTTATGAAATATTACAGGACTGTTAAGAATTTTAAGACTTACTTTGCTTTAACAAGAAAAAACTTGCTTTACAACAGCACTGCATTATGCCTTATTCAGCAAAAATGTCAAATGTCACTTCTGTTATAATCAACTACTAAACTGCTGCACATTGCATTGTGTCTTCAGCTCATTGTGCCTTCTCCTCATGTGATAAAAAAAGTTTTTTATTTATTTAATTGGTCCCAATCAGTTACGTAATTGATTATGATTTGTTTTGATATGTATTTAAAAAATAGTGTGTTTTTACCATTACATTAATGGCCTAATATCTAAATTATGTGTTAAAATAAAATAATATCTTCAAAGAGGCCTTAAAAATGGTTCTTATCTGGAAAAAAAAAATATTACAGCAACAGCACCAGATAGAAACATTAATTCAGCTACAATTACTTGTAACAGTGACTTAGTGTTATTGAAAATAAAATAATAGCATAAAATAAAATTAAAATAAATTTAAAAAACTTCAATAATTCAATAAAATTAAATAATATCTTCAAAGAGTCCTTAAAATGGGTTTTAAACTTTTAACAGTGACTAACAATGTTAAATTACGTGTAAAATTAAATTAAAATAAATAAAAATGTTACAAAAATTTACAATAAAATTAAACAATAACGTCAAAGATGCCTTAAAATGGTTCTTATCTGGAAAAAAAATTCAATAATTTAATTAAACTAAATAATATCTTCAAAGAGGCCTTAAAATGTAACATCACCAGATAGAAACATTAATTCAGCTACAATTACTTGTAACAGTGACTTAGTGTTATTTAAAATAAAATAAAATATAAAATAATAGCATAAAATTAAATTAAAATAAATTTAAAAAATCAATAATTCAATAAAATTAAATATCTTCAAAAAGGCCTTAAAATGGGTTTTAAACTTTTAACAGTGTCTAACAGTGTTAAATTTAGTGTAAGATTACATTTAAATAAATAAAAATGTAAAAAATTAAATAACATCTTCAAAGAGGCCTTAAAAATGGTTCTTATCTGGAAAATAATAATAATAATCAATGTACTTGGTAAAATTTGATGTTTATGACCAATGGTCAAGCAAATAACTGTAGGTGTATACGACACCTGCACAAGCACAGTGCACACTGAAGGTTTGCTATTTCTCCGTGAACTTTCACAGCCGTCCCGGCCCCCAGCGGGAACCTCAGGAGCTCCTTGAAATGTCTCCATCAGAGCCTGAATGTTAAATTGAGCCCGGGGCTCTCCTCTGTTCAACCTTCCTATATTAGATCAGCATCTGAGAGAGAGAAAGAGAGAGAGACATTTCTGAACACAGTGACCCAGCTGTTTGGTAGATTATCCCATCTGCAGAGATACTTTGCTCTGTAAATGTTTTCTCAAGCGCTCTGTGTGGGTGAGTGTGTACGTGCGAGGCCTAAACTGTTTAAAATGATAGTAATATCTTACTCTCTCTTCTTCGCAGGACTGCACCGTCTATGAAACCGAAAACAAGATCCTCCATGTGGTAAGTGTTTCTCGTCTGGTTTACGCTGCAATATGAGGCTGATAATGAGCTCTAATGTTTCTCCTGTGAGCTCTGCCCTCATTTCTACATTTACAGGAAGCACCGTGAGGATGCTCATACACGTACTCTCTCTGCCTGTTATTTCTGTGGTAGACAAAATTTAAACTCCTGACTGAATGTATGACCGCATAGTGATGTGAATAGAGAATTTAAATGTTAATTTCAATTAAACATTCAACAAACTGATTATTTTGAGCATTTGCCAAAGTCCCTAAATTCTTGGCCCCAAAAAATCTTCCTTGATCTTTTTGCAGTAAAAAAAGAATTCTAGTTTCACATTAAATAAAACTGTCTCTGTTACAAGTTAATTGTAGTTGAATTAATGTTTCAATTTAGTGCTGTTACTCTAATCATTTTTTTTCCTATATAAGAACCATTTAAGGCCTCTTTGAAGTTTTTTTTAATTAAATTGTATTATTTGTTATTTTATTTTATTTTGCTTTAATTTTTAATCTAATTTAATTATATATATTTTTTTACTTTTATTTTATTTTACTTTATTTGTCATTTGTTTTATTTTATTCTATTTTCATTTTATTTTATTTTGCTTTATTTTATTTTTATTTCTAATTGAATTTATTTTTTATTTTATTATTTGTCTATGTGACATTGATTTTATTTTTAATTTGATTTATTTTCTTTATTTTGTTTTTATATTAGTTTATTTTGCTTTATTTTGTTTTTATTTTTTATTTAATTTAATGTAATATTTAATATATATTATATATATATTATATATTTTTGTAATATATTATTTTTATTTTATTATTTTTATTATTTTATTTTTAGTTTAGTTTTATTTTATATATTTATTTTATTTTTGATTTGATTTTACTTTTATCACTTATCTACATAACATTGATTTTTTTTATTGTATTTTGAATTAAATTAAATGTATTTTTTTTTTTTTTTATTATTTATATTTTATTTTACTACTCATCTACGTAACATTGATTTTATTTATTTTATTTTAAATTAAACTAAATAAAATAAAATTACATTAATTTTTTATTTTATTTTATTTTGGCTTTATTTTATTTTATTTTTTTATTGTCATTTAAATTAGAATAAATTAAATTTAATTTTAATTTTTTTCTATTTTTTATTTTATTTTTATTTTTATTTAATTTTCACTTTATTTATTATTTTTATTTTATTTTATTTTATTACTTTTATTATATTATATAATTTTCCAAACCAAATTATCGATAAAATGTAAACTGCATTTTTTACCTCAAAGAATCTTGATTGATCTTTTTTGTAACAGTCTCAGTTTGGTGCTGTTACTCCAATAGTTTTACTCTTAAACTGGCATCTTAGTTAAGGGATTTTAAAAAAGCTTTGCAAATTGTTTTGACCGAATCAGTAAAACTAACTAATTCCAATGAACACATCTTTCACACATTGGCTATTCATTTTGATCATGATTGCATTAAGTTGTTTATTTTGCCATGACTTCAGCCTTTTAATGCAGCATTGAAAGTCAATTTTTCATAGTGGCCTTTATTTCATGTAAAAAGACATGATTCCTCATGTCAGTGTTTTACAATTGTTACTGTAAAATCCTCAGGTAACCATTTTGTGAACATGTATTGTACTAGTTCAAGCCCTGAGGTGAAGTTCGTTTGCAGTCACAGGAGACCCACAGCTAGGCTCTTTGTGAGATTCCCGTCTCATACACACTAGCACACAGCAGTGTGTGTGGCAGGTCCTGTTGTCGCCACAGACTGCTGGGCTGGGCACAGCTGTCATTCTCACTGAGTCCCATAGCTATAAATACCTACACATTGCGCCTGCTAGCAGCAGATTTCATTCCCCAGCACCACCCCACCTCAGCTACTGACTGTAGGAGGAGAAACAAACACACCAATGACACCAGATGAAAGCAGAAGCAGAGAGAGTGATGAAACCATA
>NC_133384.1:25412882-25600382 GCF_049309525.1 Garra rufa | reverse complement strand
TCAACTGGCTAATATTAAACCTACAGAGGGTCTGGTAAGATCACAAGCAATTATACCATGCTACTGACTGTCATAATAATATGTTATATGTTCTATAATCTTCCGTTCAAAAGTTTGTGGTCAGAAAGATTTAATAATAAATAAATTCATATTTTGATGAAATAGGAATGCATTTTTACTATGTTTAATCAAATAAATGCAGCCTTGTTGAGAGACTTTTTTACAAAACATCAAACATCTTTACTGACCCTTTTGTTAGCAGCGTAGCTCAGCTTTTTCTTAGTTAATTATTAGAAGCAGCTTGTGTATCTTGCCAAACATTTTCAAAGTCACTTCCCCAACATTGGTCTTTGTCCTAATGAGCAAATATGTGTATGCATGCTTGTGTCAAAAAAAACTCGAAGTCATTTCACTTCTCTGTACACACATGAATCGACCAAAAGCATTTTGAAGTGTTCCTCAAAGTCTGCATGAGACAGAAAGAGGAAGAGATGAGGAGATTATTCATTATAGTCTATTAATTTCTTCCTGTGTCTTTTATATTTGAAGGGAATGTACATCAAATCCACATATGATGGTCTTCACGTTATCACGGGAACCACAGAGGGGGTAAGAACCAGTCGGTGTTAATGTGTGCGCTCTAATTCATGTGTCTTTCATAATGTCCTGTATGCTGCAGATAAAAGTAATGAATCTCAGCAATTGATTGTACGGCTGCTACTGCACACGCTCAAATTAAAGAGCAGGAGAGAGAGAAAAAGAGAGAGAGCTATACAGACAGGAGTGCTCTAAATAAAGATCCAATATCATGTGACTGAAAGCTCTTAGTTTTTGTTGTAGCTCTAATAGTGGGTGGAAATCACCCGCTATGCTGCAAAACGCAGTACCCATAGAAATGAAGCACCACGGTATGTATTTCATAGGTTATATTTCAGTTGCATATCCTAAACCGCACTGATATTAAATGGATAACAAATGGAGATGTCTTCTGTTTCTCAGATTTCTTTTATTTCATCATGTTTACACATTTATACATGATGCACAAGTGTGCAGGTGCAAGTTTGAGATTTTAAAAGGAGCATTGGATGCAAAATTCGCTTTTACATTTTTTTGCGTCTAAAAGTGTTACAGCGGCGTGTGGACACAACCACCCTACAATGGTAGAAATTGATTATTGACTATTTTTTTTAAATCCCCAAAAAGCATAAACAGTCTCAATTATCAAGTCATTTTGATTTTCTGAGCAGAAAGATGTCACAACATATTTCCGCCCTTAGCCAGTTGTATACGCTGCCATTTTCTTTGCACTCGAGCAGCTATAGCGACAACAATGTCTTGTAAGTAATGCAGGTGTTTTGTATTTGAATGTAAGTGAACATAAGAGTCTTAATTTTCTCCCGACATTAGAGCCAGTAAGGACACAGTGGATTAGTTTTGTTTTAGATGGTAATGCGCCACCAAATACACAAAAATCAGAAGAGAGGGACAGGGTGAGCAGTAGCTCATTATCATTTAAAGAGACATGTACCGAAACAGATCGATGTGAACAGCTGTTTTTGACAAAGTAAAAGGGTGTTGTTTTACACAACCATTGAGAAATTTTAGCCAAAGTATGTTGCAGACATTTAGTGCGTTTGGGAACGCAACAGGCACCAGTTATTATGCTTTATTTTCGCTACTAGATTTGTAGTGAGACTCGTTTTTGTAAGCCTGTTTTCACTGAAGCTGCAGTTTTCTGTCAAAATAAAAGCTCTACTGGCGTTTTCATCAAAATAAAAACTTAAAAGTGCAGTATGCTGCACTTGCTGACAGCTAGCAGTTTAAATGAATAACATTACTGCAGCCAGGGACGTGTTTACGCTAGGGGCGGCCCCGTGATCGCGCTCCGGGGGGGGTCTCCCACGGGACAATTGCGCAATCGCGGGGTCCCCCTTGGGAAAAATCGCGGGGCCCCACGCAATTGCGTGGTTTGCGTGGTGGGTAAATACGCTACTGACTGCAGCCCAAGTGCAAAATGTCTCTTTCAAATTTAGAAATTAGTAAAGAATTATTGGAATTTCCCTACAGTAGCACTAATATAAAATTGTTGTTGTCTTTATTATTATTATTAGATTATAATTTGTTTGGCTTCCTAAAACACCAGTGTGAATGTAATTTAGACTAAGTATACCACAAATAAAAAGAGGGTTGAGTCCCCTTTAAAACTCAGGTACAAGTCAATTCACTGACTCTTTTCTGACTTAAAAGATTAGTTCACTTCCAAAACAAAAATTTACAGATAATTTTACTCACCCCCTTGTCATCCAAGATGTTCATGTCTTTTTTTCTTCAGTCGTAAAGAAATTATGTTTTTTGAGGAAAACATTTCAGGAATTTTCTCGATGTAGTGGACACTTTTTAACCACAAATGCTCATCTTGTCTAGCTCTGCCATGCGAATGCATACTCTGTGCACTCCAGTTCAAGACAGTTAGGATATGTCGAAAAAACTCCAATCTCATGTTCTTCTCCCACTTCAAAATCGTTCTACATCAGTTTGAACTTTTTTTGTAAAATTTTTGTAAAGCACTTTGTAAACACTTGGTTGGTTCTTTTGCAGCGATGTAGAACGATTTTGAAGAATTTAGATTTTTGTTTTTTGAGAAAATGAATCGTGCACAGAGTACGCATGCGCATCGGAGAGCTAGACAGGACAAGCATTTGTGGTTAAAAAGTTTATATTTATTATTTTATCTAAGAAAATTATGTTAAAAAATCGTTTTGCTAAATAAGGCCCTTCTTCCTCAGCTGGGATCGTTTAGAGACCTTTAAAGCTGCATTTAAACTGCATTTTGGAAGTTCAAACTCGCGGGCACCATAGAAGTCCACTATATGGAGAAAATACCTGAAATGTATTCTTCAAAAAACATAATTTCCTTATGACTGAAGAAAAAAAGACATGAACATCTTGGATGACAAGGGGGTGAGTACATTATATGTACATTTTTGTTCTGGAAGTTAACTAATCCTCTAACCCTTGTGCGTTCAAAAAAAAAAAAAAAGTTACACATAGGTGCAAAATGGACAAAAATGTCCATGTCAAAAAACTGCCATAAAAATATAATTTATAAATATTTTTTTCCACTTTTACTGATGTTGATTTTTTAACCAGGATCTGTTCTATCCATAGATACCAAACATTCATTAATTTTCAGAATTTTAACCCTTTAAATGCTGGTTTGTTTACATAATGCCACAGGTGTTTTTTTTAATGAAAAAATGAAAAATAGTAGTTAATTTCCATATACTAAATGCTAAGCAGATTTTTTTTGCTTATTAGCTTCTTGGGTGTGTCAATGAAGAACAACAACATTAATTTTGAGGCATTTATATTTTTTATGTAGTATCAGATTTAAAAAAAAAAAATGAAACAATGACAAATGAAAAAGTGCGTTCAAGGATTAAGATGTGCGTTTGGGTGAAAAAGAAAAATCCTCAAAGCTCATTAACCTTCTTTGACCTCATTCATAGTTTTGACATGGCCCTATGACCCTGCCAAGGGTGTGACTCATATACATGGAGTGGGATTTTTGATTACCAGCACAATATAATTTCTTTCAAACTAATTACATCCATAAAATTTTCAGTAAACACATGCAAACCACACTCTGACATCCTTACCAACATACCCACACAATTATAGCTGCATTATTTTTCCAATTGACTCTATAATAGACTGTAATATGCATAAGCAGAAAACACGAAAAAGCGAGTATTTCTTTTATATGCCAAATTTGAAAAAAATGGCATAATCTAGTAAAAAATGGTAAAAATTAAAAATTTGAAGCCTTGCCGATAGAATGAATGCCTATTAGCAAATATTGCATCATTTTATAGTCAAATGGCCCTGGGTTAAAAAATAGTTTCAATGTGGACATTTTTGTCCTTAAGGTCCTGAGTGTGAGTATTTTTTGTACGGAGGGTAAAATTAATTTTTTGAAGTAAATAAGGGTGAAATATTAAAATTTCAATAAAAATACACACCTGAGCCAAGATTTATGCAGTTGGCATTAACATAGGCCCACTTACAACAAAAAACAAAACTGAAATGGACAAAAATGTCCATAAGGTCGCACAAGGGCTAAGTTTTCATGGGTTGAAACTCTCAAAGTGTGTTAGATGGAATAATTTAACTTTAAATATACAAAATAATTTAAAAAATCCAAATCTTCAAATATCACAATAATATCGTATTGTGGACTTCATATGGTGATATAATCATATCGTGAGGTTTTGATATCGTTACATCTCTACCAAATACTATAAAAAGCAATGTGAGACCAGAATGCAAGGTAAATTGGTTTAGATGAAAGCATTTAGCATTAGATGAAAGAACTGCTTTTTCATTTGACATCTATTTTTTCTCTCCATTATTCTGTCTTTTTATATCTCTCCATTTTTCTCTCTCATTCTTAGTCTCCAGCAGATCGCTGTAAGAAGATCCACGCAGGGGATGAGGTCATCCAGGTGAACCATCAGACAGTGGTGAGTGTCAGTCTCTCTTAGTCCCTCAATCCATTTGGCTCGTTTATTCTTCTACTTTATCATCCATCTATCCATCCATCCATCAGTTTTTCCCCTATATATGTAAGTCTCACTTGGCATTCAACAGCAGTTGCCACTTTCCTGCCTGTTTGTCTATGAAATTATGGAACTGAAAATGAGGCGCGTTTGAATTTGAGCCTTTAGCGTGTCCTTGTTAAAGCACCAAGAGGTTTAAAACATATTACTAGATGTATTTTTAGCTCAGTTCTATGACTAGGGCAACTATATTCCAATTTGACTGAATTCAGAGTGTGTGTTAAGCTTTAACCAGTGTTTCGGAGTGAAACTGGAGAGTGTTTCAAGGGCATAAGAGGCTGTGAATTTAATGAAGGGCAGTGGAGTGTGTTTTTAAGGATGGTCAAATTGGAGAGATTTTTTTTTGAGAGCGTGCATATGGAGTGTGTCAATAGGCACTCCAGTGATCGTACCCTGTGGAGTTCCCTTGAAATAATTGATAAAGAGCCTTTTCTGCATACGTCTGTGTACAAGTAATTGCGCGTGGAGTTTAGCTTGTGAAATCAATTCTGTTTGAAATGACTTCCTTAGTGTTTGATGTGCATAAGGTGCTGAATAATTTGTTGAATATTTGAATTTAGCTCTCAAGTGGTGGCATGTTTTATGAAGTTGAAGCAACGGCGAAGCTTAATGTTCCCTCTTCATCGTCTCTGATCACAATGACTTCTGACATTGTTATTCAGATTTAAGATGGTTTTCGCATTCTGTTTTAGAATTCAAGTTTCTACATCAGTTTCTCTTGTTTGTCTTAAGTCATCGTGTCGCTGTGGTGAAGGATGCTGAGCTTGTTTTGTGATGAAAAATCAGCGACACTAAGGCCTCATTAATCCTCGTGTAATTAGATTGTTGTCACCTTCATAATTGGATAAAAGCGGCTCTAATGTGCGATAAGCGATACGAATTCGGCTTGTAGCGAAAAACACACAGACGAACAATTACCGTAACAATGAGCGGTTCATGCTTAAGAACAACCTCAGCAGGCGTTAAAGAATGGTGCATTGTGGGAGCTGCTCTATATGTGACCTTTTTTGCTATAGGATAAGGTATGAACATCCAGCCCATCTCAGTGTGTGTGTGTGTGTGTGTGTGTGTGTGTGTGTGTGTGTGTGTGTGTGTGTGTGTGTGTGTGTGTAAATGTGGACGTGTATTGTGCTTGTTTCTGTCTGTGAAGGACATGCTATGTTGTAAACTGTGTGTGGGTCACGTTTTGCCCACATTGTGGGTTCTAAACGTCCCACAAGGATATTAAAGGATAGTAAAACCTCAAACCACCTACATTTTAGGGAGCAGCCAACAGTAAACTGCTTAATAAACATAATGAATTATGTCTTAATGACAGTCTAAAAATGTGTGGGGGTTAGCTTAGGGGATAGAAAGTATCATTTGCTCTGTATAACTATGAAAATCAATCAAAAGTTCCCACTATCATAGAAAAACAAATGTTTTTGTGTGTAAGAGTGTGTATTGCTTATAGAGCATCATTTTAATATGAGACACTTATCTTTTTGTAGACTGATTTTTGGGTTTATTAAGGTTTTCTAGAATTAATATTTCCTGTTCTATAATCTGATTGACTGCACATAAATTGAATTTTATATTAAAAGTTTCTGTTGCATATCAAATAAAAACAACCTGAACTAGCAGTTGAAAGAACTGTTTATTGTGATTATTCATAAATATAAAAAATTAATTGTTGAATATTGATATAATTTATCACATTTTGATGCCCAAATATTATAATGCCATTTGGAGGGACCCCAATTACTAAAATACTATGACAGCTATATATTTTCATTTGTAAAGGCCTATTATTATTTTATTTTAATCATAAATAATCAAATTAATTGTTGAAAATTTAGTATGTTTTATCACAGGTTTTTAATCATTTTGATGCCACAGATCCCAAAATATTATGATCCCCTATTGAGGAACCCTGTTCCTAAAATATTATAACAACTATATATTTTTATGTGTAAAGACCTATTTTTTATTTTATTTTATTTTATAAATTAATTTTTGAATATTGGTACCTTTTATCAAGTTTTTATTCATTTTAATGCCACAAATCCCCAAATATTATGATCCCCTATTGAGGAACCCTGTTCCTAAAATATTATGACAACTATATATTTTTATGTGTAAAGACCTATTTTTTATTTTATTTTATTTTATTTTATTAAATGAATTAATTGTTGAACATTGTTATCTTTTATCACAGATTTTTTATTTATTTTGATGCCACAAATCCTCAAATATTATGATCACCTATTGAAGGACCCTGTTCCTAAAATATTTTGACAGCTATATATTTTTGAGTAAAGACCTATTATTTTATTTTATTTTATTTTATTTTATTTTATTTTATAAATTAATTTTTGAATATTGGTACCTTTTTATCAAGTTTTTATTCATTTTAATGCCACAAATCCCCAAATATTATGATCCCCTATTGAGGGACCACATTCCTAAAATATTATGACAGCTATATTTTTTGTATGTGTAAAGACGTATTTTTTATTTTATTTAATCTTTTCATAAATAAATAATTAATTGTTGAACATTGGTTTATTTAATTTTTTAATTTTTTATTTTTTCATAAATAAATGAATGAATTGTTGAACATTGGTATCTTTTATCCCAGGTTTTTAATCATTTTGATGCCACAAATCCCCAAATATTATGATCCCCTATTGAGGGACCCTGTTCCTAAAATATTATGACAGCTATATATTTTTATGAGTATAGACCTTTTTTTTTCAATTTAATTTAATTATATTTTATTCATGAATAATTAAATTAGTTGTTGAACATTGGTATCTTTTGTCACAAGTATTTAAACATTTTGATGCCTCAGAACACCAAAACTTATACGATCCGCTTTTGAGTAATATTATGACAGCTTTATATTTTTATGTGTAAATACTTTTTATTTTAGTTTATTTTTAACCCTGGGTTTATCTATTGCTTTTGTTATTGTAAGCCACTTGAGTCAATAATGATGTACAATGATTTTTACCATGGTTAAGAGGCCTTCTATCATCTAACAGTACATCTTAACCATCCTGCAAAATCCCTTGTGGTACACCGCACAGCCTTATTACATTACTAAACTGTGAAATGTTGTGAATTACTGTAGTTTAATAATTCATCTGTTATGTAAACATCTTTAAAAATGTAGACTTTGCATATAGTGTGTCACATTATCTTAAAATTATATTTAAACAATTGCCTCCAGCTACTAGCTCCACTTTCTGGCTCAGTAAACATTTTAATAACAGCATCATAAATATTTCAACTTAATTTTTTTATGTTTAGTTATTAAAATACAGTCAGTATTGTCATTCATTTGAACATTTACCTGAATTATTTCATAATTTTTCTCCACACTATGCATTTGGTTCATTTCTCATGCTTCAGGATTAATGATTATACATAATTTATGATGAACCGAAGACTCAAATATTGACTTGTACATGGAATGTCAAATTCTTCCGTAGACTTTAATGAGGAATCAATTGAAAGTTTAGCAAACATCACACCTCATTAGTGTACACTCATTTCACATAGTAAACTTAATCAACATGTACTGTGTCAGGAAGTGTATGTGTGTGTGATACACAGTTACACCGAATATAGAGACGAATGTAAGCAGTTCCTTGTCAGGTGACGTCTCTGTGTGGCGTTCTTGTCGAGTCTGTGTATGTTGACCCTGTGTTTGTTGCTGTAGGTGGGCTGGCAGTTGAAAAACTTGGTAAGCTCTCTGCGCGGGGACCCTGCCGGTGTGACATTGACCCTGAAAAAGCGTCCGCAGAGCACGCTCACCTCTGCCCCAGCCCTACTAAAGAACATGAGATGGAAGCCCCTGGCCCTGCAGGTAGGATTCAGATTGCCCTGTCCCAAAAGCTTCATCGTTTCGGGCTGCACTTTCCCCCTTTATCTGCCACCCACTCCCTGGCCTCATCTTAGATAGGGAACTGACACCTTTGACTCCATTTCCCATAATGCACCTGCCTGCTTACATGTCGCTTTCCATTCAAACGTCCTACTTCTGACTGAAATTTTCTAACAAAACTATAGGAATCAGTTTATTTTATGTAAATAACATATCAGAGTTGCCTTTACGGTTCTTAAAGCGCTTTTTAAGTCATTCGCATTAACATCACTAACCTGCCTTTAAAGTGTTGCGGAAAGTGTTTGTGTCCCAGAGAGAGCAGATTAGCTTTAATCGGCTTTTGGCGAAGGATTCAAGTTTGGTTCTAGACTTGTGACTCTACAGTAAACTTTTAGCCATTTTTCCTAAACAGATCTGTGTTTGTCTTCATCTTGCCGGCTGTCATCATACATGCTCATTTGAGTGATTATATGCACGTGCCTCATTGTGCATGTCATGTCTGTACATCCAACTGTGCAGTCTGTGTCACAACCCCTCTCGCTGAGCTCACTGGAGACACTAATCACACGTCTGTTGTCTCTGAAGCCATTGTGTTCTCTGGAGATGCCGCAAATGTTTCCATAGACTCCCACTCATTATGTCAAAGCATCCTGACCCAGAGATCCCAGTTCACTGTTTACTGCAGACAGCACTGCAGAGGGACTGCGCTGCCGTCTCGCTGCTCAGGGACCTATTAATCTCTATCCCTCGCCCTTGTGACTGTCTGCAGATATCAGTGTCTGGGTCACGTCCTGGAACAGTGCTCCATTATTACATTTAGTTGTGCCCTCAGACGTTTTTACCAGTAGTTTGAGCTCATAGTAGATGTGAGCTTTGATCTTTAATACAATGATCTTGTCTGCCCAGCAGCCAGTCGTTCCCAGGAGTCCAACCAGCAGCTCGGCCACACCCACGAGCACCATTAGTACACCCTCCAAACGTGATAGCTCCGCCCTCCAAGACCTGTATATCCCGCCCCCTCCATCCGAGCCGTACACACCCAGGTAAACTTACCCAGTAAAGGCTTTTGTACACTTCAGCTACTTTTTGGCTTGACATTTACTTGAAAAACACTTTTCTCCAACGACCTTAGAATTAAACAAGCTGCTACTTTTGCTGCTGTACTTTTGATACAAGAAAACATATTAAAATACAGTGCCTTTGCGAAAGTATTCACACCCCTTCCTTTTTTTCATGTTTTGTTATAATTGCTTTTTTTCCACATTAATCCACTGTCTATATACCATAATGGCAAAGCAAAAAAACAGGTTTTTAACATCTTTGCAGATTTATTAAAAATTAAAAATCTAAATGATTCAATTGCATAAGTATTCATACCCTTATCTGGGACAGTTGAAATTTAGCTCAGGAGCATTCATATTGCCTGGAAATGTTACTACACTTCAAGTGGAGTTAACCTGTGGCAAATTCAATTGAATGGGTATGATTTGAAAAGGCACACATATCTTAATGGACGGTCTAACAGCTGAAAATGCATATCAGAGCAAAAGCCGAGCTCTGAGATTAAAAAGAACTGCCTGTTGAACTCAGAGACAGGATTGCATCAAGCCACAAATCTGGGGAAGAGTTCAGAAATAATTGGCCTTAATGGAAGAAGTTTGAAACAGCTGGCCTCCTGGCTAAACTGAGCAATTGATGGAGAAGGGCCTTGGCTAGAGTTGTGACCAAGAACCTGTTGGTCACTCTAGTTGAGCTTCATAATCATATATGCAGATGGGAGAAACTTACAGAAGGACAAACATTACTGCAACACTCCACCGATCTGGGCTTTATGGTGGTGTGGCAAGACTCAATCCTCTTCTCAGTGAAGACACATGAAAACACACCTGGAATTTGCAAAAAAGCACCTAACAGACCCTCAGACTTTGAGAAACAAGATTCTCTGGTCTGATGAACCTCAATTCCAAGCATCATGTTTAAAGGAAACCAGGCACAGTACTATCCCAAAAGTAAAGTGTGCTGGTAGCAGCCTCATGCAGTGGTGGCTGTTTTTCAGTGGTAGGAACTGAGGGACTCGTCAGAGTAGAAGAAAAGCTCAGTGCACCTAAATATTGAGATAGCCAGAGCATTCAGAACCTCAGCCTGGGCAGAAGGTTCACCTTCTAACAGGACGGAGAACCTAAGCACACAGCAAGAGTGGCTTATAGACAACTCTGTGAGTGTCCTTGAGTGGCCCAGCCAAACCATGGGCTTGAACCCAGTCAAACATTTCTGGAGAAACCTGAAAATGTCTTCCAGACCCTATACAAGCTGACAGGTTGGTAGGTAAGGTGAAGAACGGCAGATAATTTCCAAATGTTGTTTAACGTACGGAACGTAATGTAACAAAACATGAAAAAATGAAGGGGTATGAATACTTTTGCAAGGCACTGTATATGCCTGTTTTTATTGACTAACCACTTTATATGGGCATAATTTATACTATTGCAGAAAACTGAATAGGCATATGTATAAGTGGGCGGTAGTAAGTAAATGAGCTGATTTCCACAGTTGCAATTTGTGAATGATGCATTTTTGCAGTGTTATTTTTATATACCAGCAGTTTAATTGACCTATTTATCGGACAATACTGAATATTTAATTGTTAACAGTGTCATTAAAATGATTAGTGTTTTAATCTTTAAAGACACTAATAATTTACAGCAATGACACTGTTACATGTAAATGTTAGCAAATGTTAATATGAGTTTACATTTTTCATACTGAAAAATATTGATGCCTAAATTCACTGACAAAAAGTATTATCGAATTTCCATTTTACTTAGTTGCAATAGTAACAAAATAACAGATTTCTGTGTAATATTTGATCTACACTACCATTCAAAAGTTTGGGGTCAGTACAATAAAAAAAAAGATATTATTCTCCAAGAATGCATTAAATTGTTGAAAAGTGACAGTAAAATATTTATAATGTTACAAAAGATTTCTGGTTTTAAATAAATGCTTTTTTGTCCTACTATTCATCAGAACTATTGCACAAAAATATTAAGCAGCACAGCTGTGTTCAGTGTTGATAAAAAAAAAGTTTTTTTAGCACCAAATTAGCATATTAGAATGATTTCTGAAGGATCATGTGACACTGCAGACTGGCTGTTCGGCTTAGCCATCGTACAGATTAGAATATAGAAGAAGAATATAGCAAATACTGCATTTTAGATGTGTAAATACAGTCTGAATATATGCCAAGTTCTGTCATGAAACTCTAACTGGCATAGGCTGATGGATCATTAACGTGAAACTGATAATAATCACAGTGTTAAACTACTTTGCACAAGCTGATTGGTTCAATGATCTTGATGCTTTACATTCACTAGAGCAGTTCGCAGAGTTTAAGTTTCCCTAAAAACCTCCACCTCCCCAGCTCCACCTGTATAGATCTGGTACGGGTTATTATATATGCTAATTGTGCAGCAGCAGTATGTCTTAAATACTCACAGCACCGCATTGCGTATGTATTGGTAGTAGCAAGTTCCTGCACTTTCAGCAGCAGCAAAAATCTACAACAACAGCAATAATCAACAGCAACAGCATAGCAGATCTGTTCTGCCAAGACCAAATACATTAACATTGTCATATCCATTACCATACTAAAGTCTTCAGAGAGTTGTCATGATAGAAATTGTGTTATGCTGTGCTTTCAGAGATGAAAAAGGTGGTATTCAGAGTGAAGGTGGAATACCTGTAGTGAAAGGGTCAGAATCACCAAACTCATTCCTAGATCAAGAGTACAGACGGCGGTTTCCACTCATGGAAGAAGAGGCCGTCCTGTACTGCTACGAGTACGACCCCAACCACGGACCCACAACATCCCGCCGAGACAGCACACCCACATACGGTACGGAGCTTAAGTGTTACATCAGGGATATACAGTCTTTTTGCATGAGAAATTTGTTTCTGACTTTCTGCGCACCATAAAATGATTAGTTATTTTCCGCTAGCTTTTACAGCAGATGCCTGAGAGACTTAATATTGACCCAGCAAGTAATTCAAGGCTCAGACCAAACTTCTCTAAACATCTGCTGATTATAAAACACAACATAATACCAAAAACACTATTTACCCCAATTAGGTTGCATAACTAACTTCATAAGAAATCAGTTTTAGATCCAGTTTGAGAACTGGTTTGGGAAGCTTCTGCTAATCTAATTAATTTCTGTAAAGGATTCTACATGTTTTGCAGTGCTGATTGTATGTTTTTCGAGGTCTATAAAGCGAGCATGTCTATAACAAGTAGACTGCATAGGGGAGTTGGTTTGAGATTTTCTGTAATTAAACTCCAGGGAGCTGGGCTGCACTTTGTTGTGAATGTGCGTGTGTGTATGTGTGTAGCATTATATCCAGAACCAGAGAACTCGGCTCTAGTCGTTAAATGCCAGCGTGAGCCTCTGCAGTGGCACAGAACTGCTGACACACTCCATGCCCGCTGCTTCCCTAGAAAACGAGAGGACACATTAACTGTGACAGTTTGTCTTACACAAACACACACTCGCACAGACTTACCTTGGCGTCTGTGGAGAAAATGGATTTGGAACTGTCATTTTACTTCCATCTTTCTATTCCCTGTCTTTCCACACATACACACAGAGAAAGTGATGTGTGTATATGCGCATGTTTGTGCTTTCAGGTCGTCTGAGGCCCATCTCTATGCCTGTAGAGTATAACTGGGTTCCTGACTACGAGGACCCAGCTAGAATGAAGAGAGAAGGTCGGAGAGGTGAGTTTGTGTCAGTCACAGTAAATGCACATGGTTATTTTCTTGTTTTTATTCATTCTTTTCCTTTTCACTCTGCAAAAGTGTTAGGGAAATCTTAGTTGTTCTGTTTTTCTTTGTTTATAAGTATTTGTCATAATTTGACATACAATTTTTTACATTAAATAATATATTATTAGTAAATAAAATATTATTAAAAAATATTGTAATTAAAAACCTATTTAAAATGAACATACTGCTAAGCTACAAGTAGAATTTATACATTTATTTAGCATATTCATTTTTGAATTTTTCCTTAACTAACTACTACTTGACACTATAGCTGCATCCTAAAATGATTATATATTAATCATTATATATAAAATGTGACCCTGGACCACAAAATAAGTTTGTTGACCGAGATACTATTTGAAAATCTGGATTCTGAGGGTGCAAAAAAATCCAAATATTGGGAAAATCCCCTTTGGTAACACTTTATAATAACGTTCAGTTGTAAGTCATTTATAAGTGGTTAGTTAATGATAAAATAATGATTTGCAAAACATTCATAAATGTTTAATAAGTGATATGCTAACAATTTGTGTATGTTTTGTTAATTCATTTACAAGTAATTTATAAGTAATTTACAAGTAAATAGTTAATGATGAACTAATCATTTACAAAACATGACTATGCATTCATAAATGATTAATAAGTGATATGTTAGTATTTTTATATATGTTTTGTAGATTAAGTTATAAATCATTTACAAGTGATTAGATAATGATGAACTAATAATTTACAAAACATGATTATATGTTTACAAATGATTATTAAGTGATATGCTAACAATTTACAAATCTGTCGTAATTTATCTTAAAAAATAGCATATCATGAAATAATCAAACAGATCCTTAGTAAGTGGTTAATACGTTGTAACGTGCGTTGGAGGTTGAATGGACGAGCACAAGGCAAGATATTCCAAGAACAGTCTTTTAATATAATCCACGATAATCAAACACAAGATAAACAGGAGCAAGGTAATTCCACACACACATAACGTAAATAATAGCAGACAAAGAAACAGGGAAGAACTCAAGACTTAAATACTGTGAGGGTAATTACAAAGACAGGTGTACCAGATTAAATTAACAAGCAGGAAGAAACCAAACATAGGAAGAAACCAATAACATAAAGTCCATGTGTGAAAACAGAGGGAGACATGTAGCATATCGCCCCCTCCCGGAAAGGCGCGTCCTCGCGCCTAAAAAGAGTCCAACAGAGGAGGGGGGGTGGGGGTTCAGGAGGCGGGCATGGGGCAGGTGAAGAGCAGGCAAAAGTCAGAGGGTCAGGTCTATAAAGCCAGGGTGGAGTAGAAGGAGGGAGGAGCCAGAAGCAGGAGGAGCCAGATGGTGGTCCAGAGCCCAGCCAGGATGAAGCCCCAGGGCGGAGTCGAAGGAGGGAGGAGCCATGGTGGAGAGATGGCAGACGACACCCTGGGGACGAGCGATGGGGACGGAGCTACTGGCAGAGGTGACCCAGGTGGAGCCGAGCAGATGGAGAGCCAGGGTGACACAGAGGATACAGAGGGCCAAGACGGAGCTGATGGCTCAGACGACTGAGTCGGAGATGTGGATCCGGAAGACCACAGCGGAGCCGGAGTGACAGAGGACAAAGGCGGAGCTGGAGGGAAGGAGGAGCCTGACAGAGCCAGAGGGACAGAGTGACAAGGCGAAGCCAGAGGAGTGGAGTCCCGAGGCGGCGGATGGTCGACGACTGACCAAGGCGGAGCCGGAGGGACGAGGGAGCCCGGTGGAGCTGGTGGGATGACGGGCCACGGTGGAGACAAGGGAGCCAGGAGCCAAGGCGGAGCCGAAGGGTCGGAGGACCGAGGTGGAGTCCAGGACTCGGAGGCTGGAGGCAGAGGCTGGGGATCGACCCGCCTAGGCGGAGCTGGAGCCTGGAAGTCCCGAGATGGATCCACACTCCTAGATGGTGCAGCCTGAGGGTGAGGGACAAAAAGGCGGCAGCAGAGACAGGGCTGAGGGACTGACTGGTTTGAGTGGAGGTGGGAGAGGGAGGCTGGGTGGGAGCTTCGAGACACTGGAGAGCTGGATGAAACCAGCGGAGACTCAGGAGAACTGGACGGAACCAGCGGAGACACAGGAGAATTGGACGGAACCAGCAGAGACACAGGGGAGCTGGGTAATATCTCCCCAAACCAGTTTATTAGATCCTCTTCGAATATGTTCAATAGTTCTTTATAATATTGCCCATAACTCAGTTGCAGCTCACCCTCAGTGTCAGGAGTGTGGGCGGGACCTCCCTCTAAGCCCTCGATCTCCACAAGGACTCCCACAGTGATGCACAGTGTAGCCGGCTCACACACCTGGTCAGTCGCGTTGTCAAGCTCAAACTCCGGGACGACGTTGTCCTCTGTCGTTTTAATCGCTGCGGTCTTTGTCTCTGCGGCTGCGGTGGGCTCTGGCTTATGCTCCGTGCTGCAGGGTGATGCACGCTGGCTGGGCTCTGGATCGGGAGTGGGGCTGGAGATGTCTTCCTGAACACAGCAGACGGAGAAATACAGTCCATTATTCTCCAGCACCCACTCCATGAAGGCGGCGAAATTCTCCCTGGGACCGTTCGCTGGTAGGCGTGCCTTACACAGCTCGCTCAGGCTGGTGTAATAGAAAACACTGAGCGAGCGATCTGGGAAGTGTGTAAGACATGCCAGATCTAAAAAGTCCCTAGTGTGGTCCTCCAGCGAACGGTCCTGTTGCTTCAGGCAGAGGAGTTGGACTGCTGGTAGATCCATTCCGGGAGAGGGAAGATAAAAGAAACAAACCAAAACAAAAGAAAGAAAAAAACACCACCAAATATACTGTTTTGTAGGTCTGCTATTCTGTAACGTGCGTTGGAAGTTGAATGGATGAGCACAAGGCAAGATGTTCCAAGAACAGTCTTTTAATATAATCCACGATAATCAAACACAAGATAAACAGGAGCAAGGTAATTCCACACACACATAACGTAAATAATAGCAGACAAAGAAACAGGGAAGATCTCAAGACTTAAAGGGGCTATATGCAACTTTTTCCCCAAAATAAACATAACAATAGCCTTTTTATTTGACCATTTATGACTCAAACATCTCCTGATGAGCATACTGACACCTTGTCAGCTCACAGTTTGTGCACTTATAAGCCTAGCCTGTATCCTATTTTTCCTATTTTCTGTCGGGTCGGATTTTTTGCGCGCTGTCTGCGGATGTGACGTCAAGCGCGTTCATGTTAAACGTTTCAGATCACTCTGCCACCACCGCTAGTCAGCAATTAGCCTACACTCGCAAGCAGTGCAGTGGATTGTGCGAATACACAGAAGAGACCCAGGACAACTCTGACACCAACAGTAACTCCACAGAAGACTAAAATTTGACTGTTACCTCTGTAAACATAATGTTGACTTCTTTGCAGCGGATGATTTGTGAAGTGTGCACGTACGAGCGCTGCGAGAGCGAGCAGAAAGGAAGAGCAGTTCCGTTTTTTTGGCCACAGGTGTCAGTCGCAAGTTTAAATTTCAGAAAATTGCATATAGCCCCTTTAAATACTGTGAGGGTAATTACAAAGACAGGTGTACCAGATTAAATTAACGAGCAAGAAGAAACCAAACATAGGAAGAAACTAGAGATGCACCGATCCGTATTGGCCGATCACTTGCGCGTTTTGTCAGTAAAGCCGGTTCTGTAATCAGCGGTAAATGCCATCAGGTGCGTGATTTCACATTGAGCCGTATATACTACACACAGCCGTTGTTCACTCGTCGGTAAACAACGGCTGTGTGTAATATATACGGCTCAACGTGAAATCACAGTCTGCTAGTTAATATATTATTTGTCACTTAAAAATAATTAAAATATCAATCATTTACAGTTTTATCCTTCACTGAAGATCACATCATGAATAAATCATTCACAAATCTTTCTGCATCACCTAATCTAAAGTGTAAGCAATTCATCAGTTGTAAATGTTTTACTCATTCAAAGGTCTTTCCCTCAGTGTGTATGCCTGCCTGATACCCACACAACCTGTAACCGGCAGGTTTGTAAAACATTTACAACTGATGAGTAGTTTACACTTTAGATTAGGGGATGCAGAAAGTGTTGTAAATGCCTTGTATACACCAGATCTTGTAACATGTAAAAAAAAGATCTACAAATGATGTGTAACACATTTACAAATGATGAATTGTTTACACTTTAGTTTAGGGGACGCAGAAAGATTTGTAAATGATTTATTCATGCATTTACACAACAGCTTTTGAATACTTTGAAGTGTGTACTGCAATGTAAGGGCTGACTGGTGAGGGTAAAGATGTCTTCTCTGGCAAACATGAGCTGCGCCCCAAATGACGCACTATACACTCTGCACTTATTCACTATGCACTTATGCACTTTGCACCATGTAGTGTATGAATTATAGAAGGTTATTTTGTATTTTATAACGCCCTAAACAAACTTTCACAAGAACCTCATTTTTTTTTCATATCAACTTCAAATTTGGAATAACTTATTTAGATGTAAGGCTTCAAATTGATGTCAAATGTAGGATGAAACCTGTTATGTAAAATATGTATTTTATATAAAATATAATAAAAATTGCAGTACAGTAAATTTAAACTGCAATTTGTTAATACTTTTTTTTTTTTATTCATCTTCTGCAATAATCTGCTGATTGTTTTCTTTAAAAAGAGACCTACCTTAGATCTGTATTCCAAAGTGGTCATGAATTACAACAATTTAAGTTTGGATAGTGCACTTTCACACCTATTTTAAAAAATGGGGGTGACAGTTAAGGGGTTAACTAGTAATTTTTTAACCATTTACTAAGGATCTGTTTGATTATTTTATTATATGCTATTTTTAAGATAATTTACGACAGATTGGTAAATCGTTTGCATATTACTTACAATAAAATGAACATATCACTTATTAATAATTTATAAACACACAGTCATGTTTTGTAAATAATTAGTTTATCATTAACTAATTACTTGTATATTAACTTGTAACTGACTTGTAAATGAACTTACAAAACATACACAAATTGTTAGCATATCACTTATTAATCATTTGTGAATGTTTTGTAAATGATTATTTCATTATTAACTAATCACTTATAAAAGACTTACAATTGAACGTTATTATAAAGTGTTACCTCGCCTTTAAAGTTGTCCAAATGAAGTTCTTAGCAATGCATATTACTAATAAAAAATGTAGTTTTGATATATTTACAGTAGGAAATTTACAAAATATCTTGATGGAACATGATCTTTACTTATGATTTTTGGCATAAAAGAAAAATCAATCATTTTGACCAATACAATGTATTTATGGCTATTGCTACAAATATACCTGTGCTACTTAAGACTGGTTTTGTGGTCCAGGTATTTGGTTTTGTGGACTTGCTGACTACCAGAAAGTGTCCGAGCACTTTTTGTTGTAATTAACTTTTTATTGCTTAATTTTAAATAGTCCTGCAGTGTGACAAATCAATTTTTAACAGTACAAATATTCCATGTAATCTCTTAATTAACATAAGGCCATAAAAGAGCATATATAATAAATATTGATGAATTGGAAATTTTTAGATTAAAGTAGTTTTAGATAACATGTCCTACTGCAAGGAACTGCTGAAACCCCTGTATTTTTTATTTTTTTATTTTAAGCATCAGAATTGAATCTTAAAAAGTAGTGATATTAGATCAGTATCAGATGAGCAAAAATGCTGTTATGCTACAACATTGTGATATTGCTTTAATGCAACAATTCTACAAACAAGAAGTTAATGTAGAGTAATTGACATTTCAAGCACAAATATGGTAAGCTGTTTTGTTCAGCTTCATCATTATGCTTTCCCATCCGCATGGCCTTGGTTACATCAGCAGAAAAAGATGTGGAGAATGTTATTACATTTTAATGGAAGATTGGAAATGGAAGAATTATTCTCTTCAGAATATATACTACTGATGAAACACACAAAATAAACAGGAACATTCATGTCTGTTTTATTCAAAGTAAAAATGGAGTAGTATAAATAATGCAATTTATAAATATTAAAAGGATAGTTCACCCAAAAAAATGATTTACTCACCCTCAAGCCATCCTAGGTGTGTAAGACTTTCTTTTTTCAGATGAATGCCATCAGAGTTATATTATAAAATATGTCCTGGCTCTTCCAAGCTTTATAATGGCAGTGAATGGCTGTTGAGGTTTTTAAGTCCATTAAAGTGCATCCATTCATCATAAAAAAAAACATGAACGTGTAGCTAGAGATTCGTTTTAAATAGTCCTGCAGTGTGACAAATCAATTTTTAACAGTACAAATATTCCATGTAATCTCTTAATTAATATAAGGCCATAAAAGAGCATGTATAATAAATATTGATGAATTGGGAAATTTTTTGATTAAAGTAGTTTTAGATAGCATGTCCTACTGCAGGGAACTGCTGAAAACCCTGTATTTTTTATTTTTTTATTTTAAGCATCAGAATTGAATCTTAAAAAAGTAGTGATATCAGCAGAAAAAGATGTGGAGAATGTTATTACGTTTTAATGGAAGATTGAAAAAGGAAGAATTCTTCGTTTTAGAATATATACTACTGATGAAATATACAAAATAAACAGCAACATTCATGTCTGTTTTATTCAAAGTAAAAAGAAAGTAGCTTAAATAATGCAGTTTATAAATATTAAAGGGATAGTTCAACTTAAAAAAATTATTTACTCACCCTCAAGCCATCCTAGGTGTATAAGACTTTCTTTTTTTCGGATGAATGCAATCAGAGTTATATTAAAAAGATGTCCTGGCTCTTCCAAGCTTTATAATGGCAGTGAATGGCTGTTGAGGTTTTTAAGTCCATTAAAGTGCATCCAGTTTTAAATATAGATATTTTCTTACAACAAACGTATCAATTTACTTCAGAAGGCCTTTTTTAACCCACTGTAGCCATGTTAAGTACTTTTTATGATGGATGAATTATGAATTATTGGATTTTTAAAATCTCAACACCCATTCACTGCCATTATAAAACATTTTATTTTTATTTTTTAACTTAAATTGTATTCGTCTGAAAGAAAACAAAATTCATAGTTCAGCCCATAAATCATGGGGTGAAATATTTCTTTAACAAAATTATTATTATAACTCAAGTGAATATGGTCAATTTTAATGTTGCTTTTAAATATTTATTCAGAATATCTTCTTCAGGTTAAATCTCCACTTTCAAATGCATTCTCGTTTTCCATCTGTTGATCTTTTTTCTCATTCTTGCACTCGTTCTGCCTGGATTTCCCTTTATTGTTTCTCACTGTTGCTTTGTTATTACATTCTCATGGCTCTTATTCAGGAGTGATGTTTAGTTGAGCTCTTTTCCATGGATCTAATTCTCCTCGCTGCACGGTGGCTCTGAACTGCGCTGGGCATTGCTGATTACTTCCTGTGGCCGCACTGCATGCAGTGCCAGGATAACAGTGGCAGTCTCTGAGCACCAACACAGAGCCAGTGTGCACTAGGGCCGAGGCCGTCTCAATTGGCTCCTGCTTTAGAAATACAGTCCAGACGGCAAGAACCTAGACAGATAATATCAATGAAGCTCTTTCATCAACATTTAACTTGCTGTGTTTTTTTACGACGAGTTCAGAGTTAAAGTTTGGCTGTTTAGTCAGTCTTCGTCACTTCCTCATCACCATCTTCTTTGAGGCTGCGGGGGCAGCATCTTTTGTTTTGACTCATGTCGTGTCTTACTGCTTTCCCACGCTAACGTGTTTGTTTTCTTTCGGTGGTCTCCTCCAGGACTTGCTGTTGCCCAAACCCCTCTCTTCTCTCTTTGTGGCACTTGTGTGTCTTTATATGTGTGCTTTTCAGTGAGGGGGTGGATGATCACCTGGCTGTGTCTCCTGGCTGCTATTTGATCCCGTTAAGCAGCTCTGTCTATCCGCATTGTGTGGAGATTAGTGCCTTGATAGCTCTCTTATTTCCGAGCTTTCTCCGCTTCCCTCTTTTCCTTACAAAGTCTGGGGAGAAAATGCTTGTGGTGAGGCTGCCAGATGGTGTTTAGCTGAGAGTAAGAAAGATGGTAAAAGAAGAAAGAGGCACTCAAAGGAGATAGCGAGAGTGATGTAGGAAGAAGATTGTGATAGCATGTGAAAGTGGAGGGAGGGTCAGAAAGGATAAAGATGTATTAAGGTCACCCACAACTCGTAAATCTTAGTAATTTGTCATTCCCGGGTAACAGTGACAGTTTTTTTTAAATGTCAGAATGGGTGTTCTACCAAAGCCATCCTCTGAATTGTTGGCAAAGCATTCATAATTCAGAAAACTCACAATCAGTTTTGGGGCTTGCTTTTCAAAAAACAGATATAAAAGAAGAGCTGCAGAATTCGGGAAAAACTAATTGTATTTTTGCAGGGATGAAAATTGCAATTGTCATTTAAATTTGATTACACACACACACACACACACACACACACACACACACACACACACACACATATATATATATATATATAGTACAACTGTACAATTACAATATTATTATTTATGGCTGTTTTCAAATGTTAACCCATCAGAAAGTACTTAAAGGTATAGTACACCCAAAAGAGAAAATTCTGTCTTTAATTGCTTACCCTTGTGTTGTTCCAAACCTGTAAAACTTTCGTTCATCTTCAGAACACAAAGTAAGACATTTTTGATAAAATCTGAGAGCTTTCTGACCCTGCGTAGACAGCAACACAACTGACACGTTTAAGGCCCAGAAAGGTAGTAAGGACATCAATAAAATAGTCCATGTGACATCATTTGTTCAACCTTCATTTTATAAAGCTACAAGAATACTTTATTCAACAATTTCTTCTCTTTCGTGTCAGTCTTTAACACACGTTCACCACGGGGTCAGAAAGCTGTGGGATTTCATCAAAAATATCTTAATTTGTGTTGAAGATGAGCGAAGGTCTTGCAGATGTGGCACAACATGAAAGTGAGTAATGACTGAATTTAGATTTTTGGGTGAACTATCTCTTTAAAGTTTCTCTTTTCTTGAAAACACCTGATTTAGAAGCTATAAGTGACTTAAAATCATAGCAGATGCAGTCTGGAGCAACATTCACTGTTAACCGAACCAAACTGAGACACTGAAAGGATCATGAGCTTCTCATGTGTAAATGAAATCAGCATATACAGTTGAAGTCAAAAGTTTACATACACCTTGCAGAACCTGCAAAATGTTCATTATTTGACCAAAATAATCATCACTGATCATATGAAATGTATGTTATTTTTTATTTAGTACTGACCTGAATAAGATATTTCACATAAGACGTTTACATCTAGTCCACAAGAGAAAATAATAGTTGAATTTATTCAAATGACCCCGTTTAAAATTTGCATACACTTGATTCTTAATACTGTGTTGTTACCTGAATGATCCACAGCTGTTGTTTTTTTTTGTGATAGTTGTTCATGAGTTCCTAGTTTGTCCTGAACAGTTAAACTGCCCGCTGTTCTTCAAAAAAATCATTTAGGTCCCACAAATTCTTTGGTTTTTCACACTGAGGACAACTGAGGGACTATTACAGAAGGTTCAAATGTGCACTGATGCTTCAAAAGGAAACATAATGCATTAAGAGCGAGGGATGTAAACTTTTGAACAGAATGAAGACGTGTACATTTTTCTTATTTAGCTTGAATATAATTTTTATTACTGCCCTTTAGAAGCTACAGAAGATACTTATAAGTTTCCCAGAAGACAAAATAAGTAAAATGTACCTTGATCTTCAGTTTCAAAAAATTATCCTAATGCATCGTGTGGCCTTCTGGAGCATCAATGAGTGTTTGAACCTTCTGTAATAGTTGTATATAAGTCCCTCAGTTGTCCTCAATGTAAAAAGATGGATCATAAAATCATATAGTCATTTCGGAAAGGGTTCAAATACACAAAAATGCTGAAAAACCAAAGAATTTGTGGGACCTGAAGGATTTTTCTGAAAAACAGCGGGCAGTTCATCTGTTTAGAAACAAAGGTCTCATGAATAACTTTTACGATACTAAATAATCACATCTGTGGATCATTCAGGTAACACCACAGTATTGAGAATCAAGTGTATGTAAACTTTTGAACTGGGTCATTTTTATAAATTCAACTATTATTGTCTCTTGTGGACTATATGTAAACGTCTTCCATGTGGAATACTAAATAAAAAATAACATACATTTTGTATGATCCTTCTTATTGTGATAAAGTAATTAACATTTCGCAGGTTCTTCAAGGTGTATGTAAACTTTTGACTTCAACTTTATTTATAGAATTGCAGCCTTTGCATTTAAATAATCATATCGATGATTTAATTTTTATTTTGCTTAATTGTGCAGCCCTAATTTACATAAAGGTACATTGTTACTGATGGATCATCCAGACTGACATTTGAGATCCATCTACTTCTTGTCCAATTTAACAAGTTTTATACTGCGGCTCATTCGATTTTTACAACTCAAGAAGTAATAATGATTTATAATGACTCTGCGAGGTTGTGTACCCTGTCTGGATGAACGTATGCAATTTAAAATCTGCCACCTCTTCAACTTTTCCATCAGTGTGAGGGAAGCCGAACCGTAAAGAAGAGGGAACTTCTTCTGGAATCATGCTGTTGCCATGGAAACTCTGACAGGAGCTCTCCTGAGTGTTTCACGTCCCATTGGCTGCTGCCGGGCAACGGTGGACATGGGCGTGGGAGAAGGGGAAACCCAACAATGGCTGCGGTGGTTCCTAAATCAAAGGACGAGTATGAATTGGGACTGCTGGGAGCCTGTTGGTTTGGCTCGCTAATATGGCTGTGACCAATCGGCTTGTTATGCTCATTAGGCAAGAAAAAGCCTATAGAGTTTGATTGGATTCGACTGATTTGGGAAGAGTGCACAGGCTTAAGTACTGCTAATGATAGACCTCTATTGAGGGGAATGAATCATTGTGATTGGCCAATTGAGGTTTGGAGTATTTCGAGAGGGGTTTGGGATGCTTGATTGATGGAATACTGATGCGCGCTTATTCGGTGATTTGACACAGTACAGCTTGGAAAATGGCCGTGCTGCTTGAGAGGGACTGGATGTACAAATGTAATTTTGAGTTACTGAACATGCTACACAAAATTTATAAAGCCTGATTAACCATATAAAATGGTAACATTGTTGGAAAAAATATCTTTTCCTCTGCATAAAGGATGGTGTAGCCAGTTTAATTAATCAAGTGGTTGCAGATAGTTCATCTAAAAATGAAAATTCTGTCATTTACTCACCCTCATGTTTTTTTACCCACATGATTTGCTTTCTTCCATGAAACACAAATGTTTTGAGGACTTAAAGGGATAGTTCACCCAAAAATGAAAATTACCCTCACCCTCAAGCCATCTTAGGCGTATGTGACTTTCTTCTTTTAGACTAATACAATAGGAGTTATATTTAAAAATGGCCTCGCTCCTCCAAGCTTTATAGTGGCAGTGAATGGCTGTTGAGATTTTGAAGTTCAATAAAGTGCATCCATCCATCATAAAAAGTGCTCCACACTGCTCTGAGGGTTTATTAAAGGCATTCCCAAGTGAATCAATGTGTTTGTGTAAGAAAGAAATCTCTATTTAAAACTTTATAAACCATTATCTCTAGCTTTCACAAGACTAGCATATTCTCACCGGAGCTTATGTGGAATGCCACTCTCTCATAAATGTGTGTAAGACAGTTAGTGAAAGCTAGAGATTATGACATTTTTGTTGCACAAATGCATCAATTCGCTTCAGAAGGCCTTTATTAACCCTATGTGGAGTACTTTTTATGATGGACGGATACACTTTTTTGGACTTTAAAATCTCAAGCTATTCACTGCTATTATAAAGCTCAGAAGAGCCAAGTCATATACACCTAGGATGGCTTGAGAGTGAGTAAATCATAGGGTACTTTTCATTTTTGGGTGAGCTGTCCCTTTAAGTTTTGTTGATATATGCATACTGTATATTCATCAGGTACTGTTAGCTACTGTTATTAAAGATATCATTCTTATCCTTCTCTTAGAAAACTCTCTGTTGCGGTATGTAAGTGATGAGAAGGCAGCCGATCTGGCAGGACGCAGCATGAAGAGAGACACTGGAAAACGCGGCAAGAAGAAAAGCGAGAAGAGTGGGAGTCCCACCCACTACGCCCTTCTCCCCACCCTCCAAATGGAGGTTCTCCGTCAGGAATCCATGAACACGCCTAACCCAGACTCCACCTCTCTTTACCATGTGAGTAATATGTTTACTGTCGAAGTACCTTTTGCTTCTCAAGAACATTGGTCTTGCTTGAAGGATGTTACCTGTGGAACAAGACAAAAATATTGATTAAGGAACTTATTGGCTATGTGCAGTGGTTTATGTGCACCTTTTTTATCCGACATGTCTCAATCAGGTTCTTTCTCTTTGTCTACGAATGTCTCTTTTTGAGCATCACAGTCTGGATCAGGCTGCACTCAGAGATTGTGCGGAAAATCGCACAGTGTCTGTGTTCCTTTTATTTTCTGTTGCTCAAACAAAGAGTTATTCTTCAAGGTCTGGCTGCTTTCACCGGCTCTTCGCTCGATCAAGGTCTCTGTGATCACTGCAGGTAGAGACTTACATAAAGAGTTTACATTGAAAGCACCAGGTCATGGTGTGCAGAAGGAGAATGTATACTTACGCCCACATGCTAGGTGAGTGTTTGTGTGTGTGTGTGTGTGATTGTGTGTGTGTGTGCTTATAATGAGAGTGTTAGCCCTCTACCTTTAGTCAGCGTGGAGATGTGTGGGAGTTTGTGCTCAGCCTTGTGTATACTGTATGTGTATATATGTGTGTGTATGTGTGTGGGTTTTCTCACTGAGACCAGCCGCCCTCTGTGAAGTTATTAGGAGTGGAGGTGAGATCTAGCAGTCGTTTTTAAGAGGGAACGCAGCAGTGCACACACTGACGCAACCATATCTACACACATAATCACCAAGGGAAAACTAATAATCTGAGGAAAAGTGACTCGCAGTGGTGTGTCACAGTGTGCATATGGATGCTGAGTAGGCAGATGGTGGTTCTGTTGGGGTGGGCGGGGCTAAGTCATGTTGTCATCTGTCACAGGGCACGGAGTGACGTGATTGGCTGGGTTCCATCTGAAACAGAACTGTGATTGGCCAAGACTCAGCCATGTGCTGTCTTCATGTCAATATGTTGTACTTGATATGTTCGCCAGACCATGATAAGTGATTATGTGTGTTTAGTTCTCTGTTTTTTTCCAAAATGAGGTCTAATAATAGGTCCTCATGAAGAAGTGTGAAAGGTGCCACTCTGAGATCCCAGCTGGGGTGTTACAGTGCTGCGTAAGAGTGACTTTCACAGTGTATCTTACCTGCGGCTTCTGTTTATAGACACCCTCAGCAGGGTGATGTATGTGTGTCCTCTGACCTAATGTGGGATAAGGGGTGTGCAGAAGTGGGAGAACTCTGCTGACCGCTCCATCTCCATAAGTTTGGACCAGAACCAGTGTGCTGATCTCAGCACTCTTGCTATTGTTCTTTCTCTAGCTCATGAACTTTGCTGGAGACTCCACTAACTTATAATCTGCATATTCCACTCTGAATTGTACACGATTATAGACAAGACAAGACCAGAAGAGACCCAACAAGATGAAATGAAACAAGAAGAGAAGATAAGATGCAAAAACAGAAGAGGTGAAATGAGGCAAAATTAGAAGACGAGACAAAATGAGAAGACCAAATAAGTGAGAAAATGAGACCAGAAGAAAAGAGACACCACAAGATGAAACATGAAAAGATAAGAATATGGAAAAAGAGGAAACACATGTAGGTGATGTAAAATGAGAGGAGAAAAGACCAGATGAGAAGTGAAGAGACAAAATGAGGTGAGAAGAGAATGAGGTGTGAGACGAGAAAAGACAAGATGAGATGAGACCCAAAGAGACAAAATGAGAATGGAATATGCACAAAGAGAAGAGATTAAATTAAAAGAGACAATATGAAATTAAATGAGAGTAGAAGATGCCAGAAAATGCAAGAGGAGAAGAGAATACAAGATGATACTAAATGAAATAATATGAGAGAAAATGAGAAGAGAAGAGACAAAATGAGAAGTGAAGAGACAGAATTAGAAGAGAAAATAAGATGTGAGAAGACGACACCAGAAGAAAAGAGACACCACAAGGTGAAACATAAAGAGATAAGAATATGGAAAAAAGGAGAGAGAGAAGATGAGAAAATTAAAAGAGAAGAGACAAAGTGAGCAGAGAAAATAAGATGTGAGAAGATGAGACCAGAAGAAAAGAGACACCACAAAGTGAAACATGAAGAGATACAAATATGGAAAAAAGGAGAGAGAAGATGGAAAACCTAAAGAGAAGAGACCAAATGAGAAGTGAAGAGACAAAATGAGAAGAGAAAATAAGATTTGAGAAGATGAGACCAAAAGAAAAGAGACACCACAAGGTGAAACATGAAGAGATAAGGATATGGGAAAAGATGAGAGACATAAGAAGATTATGCAAAATGAGAGGAGAAAAAGTGAGATGAGAAGTGAAGAGACAAAATGAAATGAGAAAAGAATGTAGGATGAGCGAAGAGGTGTGAGACAAGAAAGGACAAGATGAGAAGAGACCCAAGGAGACAAAACAAAAAGGGAAGATGTAAAAGGGAAGAAATGAAGTGAAAAAAGGCAATATGAAATAAAACCAATAGAGAAGATGCCAGAAGATGCAAAAGGAAAAGAGAATACAAGATGAGACTAAACGAAATGAGATGAGAAGAGATGAGACAAAATGAGAAGAGGAAATAAGATGTGAGAAGATGAGACCAGAAGAAAAGAGACACCACAAGATGAAACATGAAGAGATAAGAATACGGAAAAAGAGAAGAGACATGAGAGCATGATGCAAAAGTAGAAAAGGTGAGATGAGAAGAGAATGAGGCATGAGACAAAAGAAAAGACAATATGAGACAAGACCCAAAGAGACAAAACAAGAAGGAAAGATGCAAAGAGAGAAGAGATAAAATTAAATGCAATGAGAAGATGCAAGAGAATACAAGATGAGACTAACCAAAATGAGATGATTTCGAGAAAATGAGACAAAATGAGAATTGAAGAGACAAAATGAGAAGAGAAAATGTGAAGATATGAAAATATGAGACCAGAAGAAGACACTGCAAGATGAAACATGAAGAAATAGGAATATGGAAAAACTATTAAGAAGTAAGAAGAGAAAAGGCAAGATGAGAAGTGAAGAGACAAAATGAAATTAAAAGAGAATGTAAGATGAGCAAAGAGGTGTGGGACAAGAAAAGACAAGATGATACGAGACCCAAAGAGACAAAACAAGAAGGGGAGATGCAAAAAGAGAAGAGATGAAATGAAAAGAGACAAAATGAGATAAAATGAGATGCAAAAGGAGAAAAGAATACAAGATAAGACTGAATGAAATGAGATGAGAGAAGATGAGACAAAATTAGAAGAGAAGAAACAAAATGAGAAAAGAAAATAACATGTACTGTAAGAAGATGACACCAGAAGAAAAGAGACACCACAAGATGGAACATGAAGAGATAGGAATACAGAGGATACATGAAGGCATAATGCAAAATGAGAGGAGAAAAGGCAAGATGAGAATTGAAGAGACAAAATGACATGAAAGGAGAATGTAAGATGAGTGAAGACAAGATAAGACGAGACCCAAAACGACAAAATGAGAAGGGTAGATGCAAGAAGAGAAATGAAAAAAGACATGAAAAATAATGAGAAGAGAAGATGCTAGAGGATGCAAAAGGAGAATAAAAAATGAGATGAGGACATACTTGACAATGAGACAAAGTCAAAGAAGAAGCAAGATGAGAAGTGAAGAGACAAAATGAAATTAGAAGAGAATATAAGATGTGACAAGTGGGATGAGACAAGAAGAGAAGTGGCTCAACAAGAAGGAATGTGGAGAAAGGAACATTTAAAACTAGAAAAGGTGAGAAGAGATGAGATTAAACAAAATGAGATGAGAGAAGATGCAAAAGACGAGACGATCGGAAGAAATGAAGGTAAGATGTGAGAAGATGAGATTAAAAGAAAAGAGACACCACAAGATGAAGAGAATACAAGATGAGGACGAGAAAAGACGTGACAGCGAGATGAAATCAGAAGAGAAGGAGTGAGATGAGAAGTGAAGAGACTAATAATGGAATGAGAAGAGAATGTAAATGTGAGATGTGTGAAGAGGTGAGATAAGACGAGAAGAGACAATATGAGATGGGACCAGATGGGAAGGCACTTAACAAGAAGGAATGTGGAGAAAGGAACATTTAAAACTAGGAGAAGTGAGAGGAGATAAGACTAAATGAAATTAGATGAGAGAAGATGCAAATGGAAGAAAAGAGGCAAGATGAAAAGTAAAGAGGCGAGAGAAGAGACATGAGGTGCGAGGAGAAAAGAAAATATGAGATGAGACCAGAAGAGAAGAGACATGACAAGAAGGAACATGGAGAAGGGAACTAGAGGAGATGAGAAGAGGCGATATGAACGTTGAAGACACAAACTTAAATAAGAAGAGAAAATGCGAGAAGAGATGAGAGAAGACAAGAAGAGACTAGATTAGATGAGAAGATCAGAGAAGAGAAGATTGAAGAAGAGATGTTAGAAGCGAATATGCAAGATGATGTGAGATGATACATGAAGAAGAGAGAAGAAATCAGGAGAAGAGATATTAGAGTTACATTAAAAAAGAAGGTAAATTAGGATGAAAGATGAGTAAGATGCTAGATGATGCTAGAAAAGGAAAGGAAAGACCATGCTTTATAGTGTTGATTTAATAAGCCTGCTTCTGTTGAACTGTGCAGTGTAACTGCATTAAGCTCTATTGTTTACAGTGGTGTTTTATTGCCTGCGTTGCAGTCCGATAAGAGAGCTGCAGTTTGTCTGAACAATGCCAGCACCCTGACCTCACACTCAAGGAGAAAGCTCACTCACTGTCCACCGGACACAAACACAAAAGTGTTTTGCCCTGACTGTCAAAACACTTTAGACACAACACAGTGCCTTCAATCCTATTCATTAGAGCAAGCCAATGCCATCGTAACATCATTTAAAAACTACAAGAAATCAAAAAGAGCTGCTGCTTATCTACAGGTTTGGTTTAAATATAACAAGAGAGGTTAATGCATGTTTTAAGGCCATCAGATGGAGCATATGTCAGCTGTTGATATCACAGCGGAAGAGGTTTGTACCATATGCCATGTGAACTGAGAGCCTGTGTTGCCATGTGGCATTCAGTTGTAGCCTGATGGCAAATCTTAGCATGCCATCTAGGACGATGTGTTAGTGAACAATTCACTTAATTTCTAAGTGACCCACAAATTCAGAGATGTACAGAACCATTTCACCACAGCCGAAGGCAACCAGAAGAAACTGTAGGAAGCAAAAACCATATCCATGCCACATGCTGAGATGTAACCACTGTTTATTTCAAATCACACGGGTCATAGTCATCTGATAATGCTCTCTCTGAAGATCTTTGAACTCTATCTACTGATGCACATCTCATGTTCACGTCTTGAAGGGTTTGTTCTGAATGTGCTTTTCTCTTTGTCATCCAAGTGGCTTCATGCATTGTCAAGAGCTTGAAGTTCCTCAACTTTAAGACTTATTTATGAAACACAAGCAGAGTACACCATTCGTAAAAGCATTCATACACAAGAATGGTTTTATGAATGCTTGTGTTTTATGAATGAGGATTGTTACGTGATCCATAGTCACTGTAGGAGTTGCTCTCCAACCTCTACACATTTTCAACAACTGCCAGTGATCCTTTCAAGCAAGTCTGGATGTCGTTTGAGGGTCCATTAAAGGAGTAGTTCACTTTCAGAACAAAAATTTACAGATAATGTACTCACCCCCTTGTCATCCAAGATGTTCATGTCTTTCTTTCTTCAGTTGTAAAGAAATGGTGTTTTTTGAGGAAAACATTTCAGGATTTCTCTCCATATAGTGGACTTCTATGGTGGCCCCGAGTTTGAACTTCCAAAATGCAGTTTAAATGCAGCTTCAAAGGGCTCTAAACAATCCCAGACGAGGAAGGAGGGTCTTATCTAGCGAAATGATCGGTTTTTTCTAAAAACATTTACAATTTATATACTTTTTAATCTCAAACGCTCGATTTGCCGAGCTAGACAAGACGAGCATTTAAGGTTAAAAGTATATAAATTGTATTTTTATTTTAGAAAATAACCCATCGTTTTGCTAGATAAGACCCTTCTTTCCTCGGCTGAGATCGTTTAGAGCCCTTTGAAGCTGCATTTTGTAAGTTCAAACTCGGGGGCACCATTGAAGTCCATTATATGGAGAGAAATCCTTCAATGTTTTCCTCAAAAAACTATTTCCTTACGACTGAAGAAAGAAAGACATTAAGATCTTGGATGACAAGGGAGTTGGTTCATTATCTGTAAATTTTTGTTCTGAAAGTGAACTACTCCTTTAACTCAGCAAGACCTCCTTTTTCATCAATGACAGTGAAAATTAAATGTATTATTGAAAATTAATGTTGGGTGTTGCCTGTAGGTGCTCGTCCCTTTATGCCACCTGCTAAGTGCACACCTATTTTGTTTCTTGATATACAGTACCTTGCGAAAGTATTCATACCCTTTCATTTTTTCATGTTTTGTTATGTTACTGCCAAATGACCTTTTTTCCCCACATCAATCTACACTCCATACATTGCAACGTCAAAGCAAAAACAGAATTGTCACAACTTCATAAATTTATTAAAAATAAAAGTACATTGCATAAGTATTCATACCTTTAACTCAGTATTTAGCTGAAGCATCTTTACAGCCTCAAGTCTTTTTGGGTATGATGAGACAAGGTTTGCACATCAGCATTTGGCTAATTATCTGCCATTTTCTTCTTACCTCTTCAACTCTCAAGCTCTGTCAGGTTGGATGGGGCAGGTGCAAATTGGTGCTGCTACCAGCACACTTTACTTTTTGGATCGTACTCTACAGGTGATGAGCAGTGCCTAGCTTCCTTTAAACGTGATGCTTGGAATTGAGGTTCATCTGACCAGTGAATCTTGTTTCTCACAGTCTGAGAGTTCTTTAGATGGTTTGTTACAAAATCCAAGTGTCTTCACTGAGGAGAGGATTGAGAGTGGCCACGCCGCATAAAGACTAGATTTGGTGGAGTTTTGCCGTTATGTTTGTCCTTCTGTAAGTTTCTCCCATGAGCATATATGATCATGGAGCGCAACTAGAATGACCATCAGGTTCTTGGTCACCAGTCTAAAGTCTTTCTCCATTAATTGCTCAGTTTAGCCAGGATGCCAGCTCTTGGAAGAGTCCTAGTTGTTCCAAATTTCTTTGAATAAGGATAATGGAGGCATGCTTCTGTAAACCTTCAATTCAGCAGAATTTTTTCTGAACTCTTCCTCAGATCTGTGCCTTGATGCAATCCTGTCTCTGAGCTCTACAGACAGTTCTTTTGACCTCAGGGCTTGGTTTTTGCTCTGATATGCATTTTCAGCTGTTAGACCTTTTAAGAGGTGTGTGCCTTTCCAAATCATACCCATTCAATTCAATTTGCCACAGATTAACTTTACGCAAAGTGTAGTAACATCTACAAGGAATATGAATGCTCCTGAGCTAAATTTCATCTGTCCCAGATAAGGGTATAAATACTCATGCAATAAAATTATTTAAGTTTTTTATTTTTAATAAATTTGTAAAGATGGTAAAGAACTGTTTTTGGCTTTTCCATTATGGTATATGGAGTGAAGATCAATGTGGGAGAAAAAGTAATGGAGTATGAATACTTTCTAAAGGCACTGTATAAGCTGTCATGATATATTGCTATATAATTTTGCTTTGTTCATGTCTAGGTGTTCAATCCTCAGGGAAGTCTTTCTTGCTGCGTCTAAGTGTTTCTCACAACTTGTTCCAATTCACACAGCAATTGCGATTCACACCTTCTGGGAGAAGATTCCCACAGTGCTTTGGGAGAGAACCGTGTTGACATTGAAGAGAGTGATGAGGTGAAATGCTGGGAAAACCATCTTTTTTTTCCTTTTATATTTTTGGGGTTTTATGTAATAGAAAATATAAGTAAAAGACAGTGAAAGACCCAGAACTCAAACTTGGGTCATTGAGACAACTACCATTTAACTGAATAACCGATGAGGGCACTTGAACAAACAGAAAATCGTCTACAAGAAGTGGACACAGTATATTCAGATACTCCTGAATAAATAAAGACATTCAACGAACCGGCTGACTGAGTTTCTAAACATATTCCATTAATCAATTTCAGTTATTCCTCTCGGGCTGCAGGGCAACTTCCCTCCTCAGGCACATATCAATAAATCAATTAGCATGTGTTAGTCAGCGTGTTCTCCATACTGTTGCTAATAGATGCATGGCAACACAAGTTTACCTCTAATTTAATGCTCAAGCTTGCAGGAAGTTTCTTCACAGAAGAGAATTGCCGCAGGGCTTGGATCATAAATATGTGCTCGGTCTGGGCTTGCTGATCCAAGAAATACTGGTCAATAAACACACGGTCCAAGGATGTTGGAAAACTTGTTTATTTTCTCTCTATGCCTCTTTCGCCTTCCTTCTCTCTTGCTGTCTAGGCTTTCGTGCCTTCATCTGCTCGGATGTCGCTTCCGATTTTAATTTGTTCAGCGATGGATTGATGCTCGGAGATCATTATGTTCACACATTTCCTCCATGTGGTTCCACTCGGGAGAAGCGAATGTGTTGACCGATAATATGGGCGAGACATTTTTGTCTCGTTTCACTTCCTCCTGCTGTATTTCCCTCAGTTCTCCATTCATATTTATTCATAAATCTTATATATTTAAATGTTATTCTAAATATTTCTAGATAAATTTCAATGAAAAAAAATGTGTTTGTGTATGTATGTTTATGTATTTATCCTATGTCTTCTTTTTGATTGACAGACATTCCAGGGATCCTCTCTGCTCTCCAAAACTAAGAAAAAGAGTAAAGGTGATCACTTATCTTTCTTATTCTTATGTTTGGGAACATTGTATTCATTGCGGACACTACTTACATATTTTAGGCCAAAAATATAAACCTAAAAGACTGAAGAAAGTTCTTTTCCTTAATACTTATAAGCATTCTGACACATTTTGGCAGCTGCCTAATGCATTCCTTAGATTTAACAGTGGATAGACAGTACTATTATGACAGTACATTACATGTCATAACAAAAATGGTACATTACTGCCCAAAATAATCTCTCAATGATTAAGATTGAGGTTTTTAGCCAAAGTATAACTAAAACAACAGCTAATCAAGTTACAATATCAGTGTATTTCTGGAATATTTCAAATCGGTCTGACATCCTCTGCCCATTCACTTGCGAACATTTATATTTGTTATAATAAAACAATAAGCTATAAGTGGCTGTGCATTACAATCATTTCGCTATGAGAAAAACATGTTCTTAGCCATGGTGCGCAATGAGGTTGTTTATAGCTGATAAGCAATATAGCAACAGGGCATATTAAAGAACTGTTCACCCAATAAGGAAAATTGTAATTTATTGGCCAATTATATTGTTTTGATTCATATGACTTTCTTTCATCATATACAAAATGAGATGTTTAACGCTGCCCGTTTTTCCATCCTATAAAAGGGAATTTTGACCAAAAAAGTGGTTTATTCAACTTTATTATGTTATATTGTCATGTATTGTTAGCCTTTTGAAGCCAGACGATATTCCAAGTCTTTTAAAGCCATTTTTTCTCAAATCTCTTTCACATTTACAATTTTTTTTTTATTTTAAATTTGTGTAATGTTAGTTTTTACATAACTGATTTAACTGAACACATTTCTCATAATCAGTCATGACATGGTAAGTTTAAAAATGTGCATATTTATTTTGAGAGTCATGGCAGATGGGTATGATTTTTCAAAATTGTCATAATTTTGGCCTTTTTTCACACAAATACTTAAAAAATGGCTTATTTTAAGTATTTTTGTATTGTTTCTAGTCATCTAAAAATTCTTAAATTAAGATGCATTTACTAGATAAGCAAAATGACAGTATATTTAGTCTTGTTTAAATAAATTTAGTCTAGTGGGATAAGTAAAATATTCTTAAAACAAGTATTTTACTTACCCCACTAGCAGATAGTTTTACTTATTTTGAGCAAACTGCACTTAATTTATTTTTTTCCCCCCTGGAAACAAGACTAAATATCTTATGTCATTTAGCTTATCTAGTAAATACATCTTAATTTAAGACTTTATAGATATTTTGACTAGAAACAAGACTAAGTAAGATAAGCCTTTTTTTGCAGTGAAGTTTTCATACTGCTTTAGAAGTATGATTATGAAACTAATTACTTCTGCTTTTTGACCATTTTGGGGTGTTTATTGGTCATTATTCACTTTCATGATAAGGAAAAGAGCAGCATGAACATCCTGCCTTTTATGGTCTACAAATGAACAAATGTTACCTGATTTGAAACAACATGTTGTTGCTGCCCTTTAATATAGAAATGAATTGATGATTCTGTTATACAACAGCTTTATCCAATTTAGATTCTGAACTATTCATTTTATAACAGTTATTAACACATACTGTTCTCTTATATGACATTTAGCGGCTCCGCTGTCCTCCATCAGTAAGAGACGAATCTCCTGTAAGGACCTGGGTCGTGGAGACTGTGAGGGCTGGCTGTGGAAAAAGAAGGACGCAAAGAGCTATTTCTCGCAGAAGTGGAAGAAGTACTGGTTTGTTTTGAAGGACGCCTGCTTGTACTGGTACATGAATGAAGAGGTGAGTGTGTGTGCGTGTTTGGCCAATACAGTTGTCTTCGTTGTTTCTCGTATCCACCAGCGCAGCAGAAACTGTATCGATCTAGAGATGAGACTTTAATTGGTGCCGGCTTTACCCTCTTGTGTGGAACAAGATTAATGCTCATCTGCCCCAACAAAACAGTCTTCTACACATGCAGTTGCTGTAATGAAGATAAGAAACTTCTCCCAACAAACACTCCCCTTCTCTTCCGTACTTGTTCCCTTGCTCCTTCGCTTTTGATTAATTACCTTCAGTGTTCTCGCTTTTTATCATGGCCAGGGTGTGGGATATGGCTGCCGTTCTGGGGGTTTCGGAGGAAGTATGTGGAGGGGAGGGTTCCTCTCTGCCTGGTTTTGGTCCACTGAGAATCCTGCAACATAGTCCGGCTCTGCAATAATTGATGATCTTCTACTGTGTGGGTTTTGTAAACACAGACAGGCTTACAGAGAGCCGCAACAATTTATGCTTTTCATTTATTTATGCAGAGTTCCTGTCAGCAGCACTGCTGCAATTTAATGCAGAGGGGAAAAAAGTAATGGAATGAACCAAGAAAGAGAGAAAAATAAGGAGATGTAACCCCTAACGAGGATGTAATGACATTACAGATGAGAGTAATGGGGTGAAACGTCCACACAATCCTCTCTCTTTATTTTTCCACCTTGTAGGATGAGAAGGCCGAAGGGTTTGTCAGCCTCCCGGAGTTTAAGATCGACAGAGCCAGTGAATGTCGCAAAAAATAGTAAGTAACTTTACAAAGTTTTGAGTATTGTGATGATTAGGGTCCTATGATTTCTGCAATGTGGAAAACACAAGCGGAATCCAGTCAAAAAAATTGAATTTACTGTATAACTCAGAATGGACTAAAATAGTCTACGATATTAGACTAAAGTCTATGAGTATAAATCCACAAAAATACTATTTAAATACGAACCTGCATGTTCTGCGTATCTCTATGTGAAAGAATGCAGCGCACGGTTTCGTTTACAGTATGTTTTACTAACATACTTTAGCGTGTGTGATGCTCACAGCCTCTGCCGACTCAATATATAAGTACATGAACACATAAACTTAATTTCTAAGAGTCACTTCATGAGCATTTTATCGTTTCGTTTGAGAAAAACTATCATCATATCATATACAAAGAGAAACTGAAAGTCTTCACAACAACCCGTCAAAATAAAAGTTTGGTTTAACTTGAATAAATTATGACGAAAATATTTTACTTAATGTAATGACAGTACTACTACTACTATTTAAAATAATCTACTAATTAAAATTAAAATGATCATTAAAAACATAATTGTTTTGAGGGATATTTACCAGAAAAAATAAACACAACACTGTATTTCTGGAAAAAAATGTAATTAATTCTTTATAAAATCAAATAATTAGACATGCTTTTGATTATTAAAAATTAATGAAACCATTAAAACGGAATCCGGAAAATTAATGGAAAACAGCTAATTTAATCAAAATAAAACTAAATTTGAGAAAAATAAATAAAATGCATTTCATAGGGCCTTAAAAATGTCATTTTTGTTAAACCTTTAGTAAATTGCTGTTAAATTGTGTGCGTTTTATGATTTCAATTAATTAGAGTCTAGAAAAATTAAAATGAAAAAAAAAAAAAACACTAAAAACTAAAAATTTACAATGGAAAAACGGAATTTGGGAAAAAGCTAATTTCATAAAGCCCTAGATCATGTTTGAGGAATTCATATTGTGTCTTCACTCCCTACACAGTGCGTTTAAAGCATGCCATCCCAAAATCAAGAGCTTCTACTTCGCAGCAGACGGTGTGGACGATATGAATAGATGGTTGAGTCGTCTCAACATGGCGGCTGCCGGCTACGCAGAAAGAGAGCGAATCCGCCAAGAACAGGGTAAGAATTACTGTAGTTAGTAGGTTATGGTTTCAAATTTCCAGGAAATATGTGTGCCTTGAATGCAACGTAAGCCACTTTCTTACTTTGCATTCATGTAAATGAAAAGGGTGGAGCAAAACAATGGGAGGGGCCACCCCTTCCCACAACATTGCAAGCGGAGACTGTAGAAACCATTGCCATCCATCTTAAAGTTGGATGTTAGGATGTCTAAAAATGGCCCAATGCAGAAAAAAAGACAAAAAAGGGAAGGAAAGTAGGGAAACTAATGTTGTTTGATCCACAAGTCCCCCTGCTGGTAGACACTGTAATTACACCATTAAGTTTTTCTAAAAGCATCTTTCTCCTTTGGTCGTTTAAAATTAGCAGGTAGTATTTTATGACTTTGTTAATGCTTTTGCCTTTTAAAAACTTCAAATGGACTCTTCTTAGTTTTTCCATTCTGCTTTTGGCATCACATATCAGGATTATAGTGAAGGCTTTAGGACTCTGCAGTGAAGCATTTTACTGCAGGTCCTCATAGAAAAACCTGCATGTGTCTTTGCTCCCCCCATGATCTCCGAGGCTTTAATTTAATTATTGTTTACTTTATGGAAATGTTTTGCAACAAGCTAATGACTCCCTGCATGCTCCCCTCTCTCTTCCAGCAGACTACTGGAGTGAAAGTGAACACGAAGACAATGAGACGCCCTCGACGCCCAAGCAAGACAGCCCACCGCCCCCTTATGACACGTACCCACGGCCACCCTCAGTGAGTCAGCATCCAACACACACACAGACACACACGGCTCCCTCTCATTGTGTAATCCCACACAATAGCACTGCTTCATAATGCTTGACATTTGGCATTGGTAAAAGAGCTGTTTTGTAGTGCCGTCCCCCAGACCTGGCCTTACCACGTCACTGAGTGGCTATGTGTGTGTGTGTGTGTATGTGTGTGAATGAGTCAGACCACCTCTCTCTACATCTCTGAGCCCACTGTAGAGATGTGATGAGATTGAGCCTTATCTCTCTGTGTCTCTACGTATCTCTCAGTCTTTGTGAGTCACTGTTACATTTACCCTGTGCTCAGACAGTATTGGATATTTATTTCCTTTTTGAAAAGTCTGTCATATTAATCATTGAGTAATATTTCACACAAAATTAAAAGATAAAAAATATTTTTTTTTTGTTTTGTGATTACAAACAAAGCCTATTTTTAAGATTTCAATGACAAATTCACATTACCATAAAATAAAAATAAAAAAGCCATTTAATAGATGATAGGATTTGGTGTGTGTGCGTTCCTGAATGTGTGTTGTTTAATTTGTGTGTGTGCTGGTTAACAGTCAGTGTGTGTATTTTCAGTGCAGTACTGCAGGGCAGGTCAGCAAGAGGCCACACACAGCTTTTATTTAAGAACAAACAAAGACACATGAATTAAACACTTTTCTTTTCTTTAGTTTTCTTTTTGCTTCTACAAGGCCTCTCCTCTTCTCCTTCACACATACACACACATTATTCCTAGAGAGAAATGAATTAAGGGAGTATGACATTGTTAAATGAGTAGTTCACTTTCAGAACAAAAATGTACAGATGATTTACTCACCCCCTTGTCATCCAAGATGTTCATGTTCAATAAGAAATTATGTTTCTTGAGGAAAACATTTCAGGATTTCTCTCCATATAGTAGACTTCTGTGGTGCCCGCGAGTTTGAACTTTCAAAATGCAGTTTAAATGCAGTTTCAAAGGGCTCTAAACGATCCCAGATGGAAAGAAGGGTCTTATCTAGCGAAGCGATGGATTATTTAAAAAAAATACAATTTATAAACTTTTTAACCTTAAACACTCATCTTGTCTAGCTCTGCATGAACCCTGTGTATTCTGGTTCAAGACAGTTAGGGTATGTCGAAAAACTCCCATCTCATTTTCTCCTCTAACTACAAAATCGCCCTCTATCGCTGTTTCACCTTTTTTTGTAAAGGGCGTTTGATCTTCTTTACACGTGCACTTTGTAAACACTGGGTCGGTACTTCTGCAACGATGTAGGACGAAGTTGGAGGAGAAAATGAGATGAGATGAGATTTTTCGACATACCCTAACTTTCATGAACTGGAATAAACAGAGTTCACACAGAGTGTGAACTGTCTCAAACAAGACAAGCGTTTAAATTGTCAAAAAAAATTTAAATAAGCGATTATTTCGCTGGATAAGACCCTTCTTCCTCGGCTGGGATCGTTTAGAGGCCTTTGAAGCTGCATTTAAACTGCATTTTGGAAGTTCAAACTCGCAGGCACCATAGAAGTCCACTATATGGAGAGAAATCCTGAAATATTTTCCTCAAAAAACATAATTTCTATATATCTATCTATCGTTCTATTGGTCTATCATTCTATTGTTTGTTCTATCGTTCTATCATTCTATTGTTTGTTCTATCATTCTATCTGTCGTTCTATTGTTCTATCGTTCTATCATTCTATCTTTCGCTCTATCATTCTATCGTTCGTTCTATTGTTCTATCGCTCTATCATTCTATCGATTGTTCTATCATTCTATTCATGGATCATTCTATCGTTCGTCCTATTGTTCTATCATTCTATCGTTCCTTCTGTTGTTCTATCGTTCTATCATTCTATCGATTGTTCTATCATTCTATTCATGGATCATTCTATCGTTCGTCCTATTGTTCTATCATTCTATCTATCGATCATTCTATCTATCATTCTTTCATTCTATCTATCTATCTATCTATCTATCTATCTATCTATCTATCTATCTATCTATCTATCTATCTATCTATCTATCTATCTATCTATCATCTATCTATCTGTCTATCTATCTATCATCTATCATCTATCTATCTATCTATCTATCTATCATCTATCTATCTGTCTATCTATCTATCTATCTATCTTTTTGTCTATCTCTCTATCTTTTATTCGATCTATCTAGTTTTATTTATTCTGTCTTTCGATCTATCATATGTTCTATAGTTCTATGTATTGTTTTTTCTATCATTCCATTTATTGTTCTTTCATTCTATCTATTGATCATTCTATCTGTCAATCTTTCTATCATTCGATTTATCGTTCTGTCTTTCTATTGATCGCTTTGTTCTATCTATTGTTCTATCATTCTATCGTTTGTTCTATTGATCCATCAATCATTCCGTCATATTATCTATCTATCTATCTATCTATCTATCTATCTATCTATCTATCTATCTATCTATCTATCTATCTATCTATCTATCTATCTATCTATCTATCTATCTATCTATCTATCTATCTGTCTATCATCTATCTATCTATCTATCTATCTATCTATCTATCTATCTATCTATCTATCTATCTATCTATCTATCATTCTGTGGTTTGTTCTATCATTCTATCATTTGATCTGTCTATCCACTTCTATCTATTGATCTATCATTTGTTCTATTGTTCTATCAATCTATCGTTCTGTCTATCATTCTGTCTATCATTCTGTCATTCTATCTGTTGATCGTTCTGTTGTTCTATCTGTCTGTCGTTCTTTCAATCATTCTATCTATCTTTCGGTCATTTTATCTTTTGATCGTTCTGTTCTATCTATCGTTCTATCATTCTGTGGTTTGTTCTATCGATCTATCAATCGTTCTATCATTTTATCTATTATTCTATCTATCATTTTATATATTGTTCTATCTATCATTCTATGTTTCTATCTTTCTATCATTCTATCTGTCGTTCAATTTGTTAATCTATCTATATCTATTGTTCTATCTATATCTACTTATCTATCATCTATCATTTTGTCATACTTTCGTTCTATCTATCATTCTATATATCATTCTATCATTCTATCACACTACCTATCGCATCTTTTCCAACTATAATTAAACTTGTTCTTTTGAAACTTTGCCAATTGGTTGAAAGCAGGAAGAGCAGTTGGCCCATATTCAGAGTCTAATTTCACACTAACACAGCTTCAGGTTCTCCCTCCACTCCTCTGTCCCCATCCCTCCATTTTTCTATATTCGGCAGTTTTCACCGAAACCAGAGCTCTCTCTCTGTTCATTATTCATCTGCCTGTCTTAGACGAGAGCGGGTATTCAGGGGCCTGGTCTACTCTTTGAGTTTCTTCATTAGCACACTTTATTCTTGCCTTTTGCCTGAAGGTGATACATGCAAAAGAGCAAAAGCTTTGTGTCCATTCATGATTTTTAAACCTAGTGAATTTAAAAGGGCATGAATGATTTATACCCTTGAAAATGTAGTTGCAAGATGAGCATCAAATTCAGTCGTACTCAGTGTTTTCTTTCCTTTCAGACAAGTTTTTGTCTTTGTACCCCAAATAAGAGAAAAAAGTACAATCTAGCAAATACTTGGGTTTAACCTAGTTTGCCTTTTTCTCTCACACAGAACCAAGTGAGTTGTGCCAGTCCTTACCTAGAACCCAAGCACGGCCGCCTCTCATCCACAGAAACTTCCCAGTCTCGCTCCTCTCATGAAGAATATCGCTCCGAACCGCAAGGGGGCAGCAGCAGCGGAGGAGGTTCCCCAGCGCGGAAGTCCGCCAGCCAACGTCGCTCATGGCAGGACCTGATTGAAACCCCTCTGACCAGCTCAGGCCTCCACTACCTGCAGACCCTTCCCCTAGAGGACGCTGTGTTCTGCGAGCCAGGGGCAGGTCTTTCTCCGGAATATCGTCGCCAATCTACTCTGCCTGCCCAACGCACACTGATGCAAGAACATTATGGTCCCTTCCCAATGCTTGAAGGGGAAAGGCTGCGAGACCCTGTTAACGCAGCCGGGAAACCCCGCAGCTTCACCCTGCCTCGGGATAGCGGCCTGCATGCCCTCCTCACACCCTCAGCCAGCATGGCAGAACAGCGGGACCCCAGCCGTAGGGAGCTCAGCCGTTCACACTGCATCAATAACGGTGGGTCAACAGTGCTTCCATGACTTCGTGAAAGTGGTTTGGAGATCAAATTATTAATATACTTAATTAAAATCTTTATTTCTTCTTATTATTGTATTGACTGTCAAAATTTCCCCTGACCCACAAATTCCGTAATTAGTTCAATTAATTTTTAGAATTGATTGACAGTCCAAATTTGATTGACACACAAATTGGAAATAACATAAGGGGATGTGACTTGATCAGGCTTTAGCAAAGGTACTTTATGGCTGAATCTATCCTTCGTTATTATTTTGCCACATGAGTAGCTGTACATGGCAGAAAATAAATGGTTCTGAGGACAAGATCGGCTCAGATCAGTCCTCTAAAACCTCTTTACCACATTCTATTAGATTTTAATAACCCCTCTCATTATGAGAACAGTAGGCACAGCAGAGTTATTTTAATGCATGTGTGAATTTATTTGAGTGCTTCAATATTAAATTGTTAAGAGCAGTGCTCGCACAGAGGGCCGTGTGCAGGGATTTGAAGCTCTTTTATTGTCTGTATCTCTTCCTGTGTTTTCTTAGCTTCTGTATCTTCCTGTTTTTCCCTGCTTGAGTGTGTGTTGGCGCTGTATGAAGCGTAAACAGTGTCTTAGTTGCAGAATTTTTTTTAGCTGTGCTGTGAGGTTCCCCACTGAGATGTGTCCACTCGTTTTATACATACACACGTGCACACATGCGCACGCAGGCATATTCTTCCAGAAATAGCTGCATGCTCTTTCCTATGCAACTCATTTTAACCCTGCAGTATTGGTGGGGTTCTGTCACAAGCTCCTGACCCACTTTACTTTATTGTAGTTGGTTTTGATTTACAAGGACAGTGCATCTTTATAGACATTTGTGTAACTCTAGTAGTTTTTTAGACACAAATCATTACTAAAAATTGACCTGGACGACAAAATCAGTCTTAAGTAGCACAGCAGTAGCCAAAATACATTGTATGGGTCAAAACTATTGATTTTATGCCAAAAATCATTAGGATATTAAGTAAAGATCATGTTCCATGAAGATATTTTGTACATTTCCTACTGTAAATATATCAAATTAATTTTTTTGTAGTAATATGCATAGCTAAGAACTTAATTTGGACAACTTGGATCATTTAAGGATAAAAATGTACTTATTTTAATTGTCTCCTTGAGGGACAAAAAAAAAAAACATTTAGCAGAACTTCAGCAAATTTGAGTTTTGTAGTAATAGGCATTGCTAAGAACTTCATTTAGACAACTTAAAAGGCGACTTTCTCAATATTTTGATTATTTTGCACCCTCAGATTCAAGTTGTTCAAATAGTTATTTAGCTTTCAGAAGATGTATAAATCCCAATTTCAAAACATTTACTCTTATGACTGGCTCTGTGGCGCGGCAGAAATTTGAACAGCTTCCTGAGTCGTAGCTGGGCGCCGCGGACAGACGCCGAATGGCGCCGCCGGTGTGCGTATGCTCATAGAAAACTATGTGTTCGAATTTTAAAGACGTGGCGCGACACGACGCGGCGCTGCGCTGCGCTTCGCGTTCGGTGTGCAACCCCCTTTATGACTGGTTTTGTGGTCCAAGGTCACATATAAAACAGAAACAAGGATACTTAGGGTACTTGAAATACTGTAAAAATAAAAATTTTCACATTTTAAATTTAAATGTACTTATTTTAATTGCCCCCTTGAGGGACAATAAAACATTTAGCAAAAACATTAGCTTCTTAACTGAAACTTTTCAACTTTAACTTTGAATTAATATTTATTTTTATTTGAATATTAATTCACAAATGCATTTCAAATTGATTTTTTGTTTAATGCGTTGTTTTCTAAAATCAAATTAAGGTTTCCCAAACTAGCTTTGCGAGGGTTTGTGAGTTGATGAAAAGCTAATAATTGATTTGGAAATTAAAAAATAAAAATTACAAATAATTTAAAAACTGAAAATAAAACACTTACTACAAAGATTAGATATTTCTGATTAGTCTGAACCATGAACATGTATGCGTTATTGAAATTATTGAAATTTTAACTTAAATTCTCAGGGGATTCTTCAAGTAAATAGTCACACTGTTGATTAGCTCTGATTGAATCAGTCAAAGCCAGCAAGTACCGACTTTGATTGCAAATTAATTCTATATTATTAGTTGCTGCGTTGCTTGAGAACCATAAACTCCCTACAAATATACTAATGACTTATATTACTTGGAAGAATGATTGTTTATTTGGATTATTATCAATAAAAGCAACTACTTTTTGAACATGGCCACCTCTTACTTTTTGTAAATGATGCAATAGTGCTTTAACCTTGTGGTTAGCAGTAAATTCTGAACAGTCTATTAATTCTCTACTCTTTCTGTTTGGTCTGGTGTCTGGATAGACCCATTTCTCTCCACAAACCTCACAGGAAGCTGCCCATTTGCTGCTGGATTACCACTCTGTTTATCTCCCCCGTATTACTTTCCATCTTCCCCTCGTCTCGCAGTCTATCGCCTCATGGCTCATTGCCATCTTACCATCTATATTCCCCATCTCACTGCCCATCTCCACTATCTCACCACCAATCTGCCCGTCTCGCTTCCCATCGGTCCCCTTTCGCACAGTCCTCTCTAACTTTGTCTTCCAATATTCCCCTTTTTCGTCATCTCAGACGGATCTCCAGCAACACTCTATATATAATCCCAGTGGCTTTTAATGAGTCTCCCTCTTATCTGTGTCTTTCATATCGCTCTGTTTCTATCTCTCTCTGGAGGAGTAGGGGGCATCTGTTAGTCATCCACAGAGCCTATGCGTGCTGTATTACATACTGAAAAGAAAAGAGAGGCACGGCCTATTGATCGTGACTCTCGATCGCATGTTCCCCGGCAACTGAGAGAAAGATCGTGTCGTGCAATGCCAGAGTTTTGAGAGTTCTGTGCCATTTAAGAAGTTATAAAAGAATCACAAAGAGCTTTAAAACTTACTCAGATTTAGTCATTGTTTTTGTAATTCGACACACGGTTGATAAAATGCTTTTTTTGTAATAATTGCAGGCTTGTAGTAAAACCCAGCTTGCATAGTAAATATACAAAAAGTAATATGCTACACAAGTTTGAGACGTGACAATTATTTTCTAATGATTTTTGACATATCAGACAGATATATATATGGGACTTTCACACATATTTTTTTTAGTACTAAACTCATTTCCATCTACAGCCTTTCTGTTTTAACCTTCTCATTCAGTATTCATCCAACCTTAATTTAATTTAATTGCTGAATGCCACATATATTATACCCTGCATCTGCAGCATGTGGTGGGAGGCGCTGTGTGGGACTGCTGCCCTCTTGTGGTTGTTCAAAATAGTGTCTAAATACACGCCCTACATGTCTGCTAATAAGACCCAGCACTAGATACTGTTCATGGCCCACATGTTTTACCAACACAAACACTACAACAACAGGACTAGAATGACTCAACCTATTTCCTGACTAACACATGAGCACCTGCATATACAGTATGCGCACAGACAGAAAAAGCAAGGAAACAAGCAACATGCCACCCGCTCGACAGAATGTCTGTCAGAGTTATTGATTGCCAAACTTGAGTAGCCTTAAGGGAGTTTTTCTCTGCTTTGAAAGGTGGCTGTGTTAAATGAACTGAACATGTCATTTTATACACTTATGAAATCTGTCATCCAGTCTTACTGTCCTTCTTTAGGTGTCTACCATCAACAAACTGCACTTTTCCAACCCCTTAGACCATCTTAGACCAGTTAATGATTATGTTGACCACCAAATGACCATCTTAAATCAGCTAACAGACAGCTATGACCAGTGAACGACCATCTTAGACCATCCTTTTGGACTATAGCTTAGACCTGCAAATGACCATGTTAGACCATCTCATGGCCATTTTAGACTTTTAGACCAATAAATGATCAGCTTAGACCATGTTAGACCAGCTAATGACCATTTTAGACTTTTAGACCAATAAATGATCAGCTTAGACCATGTTAGACCATCTAATTGCCATTTTAGATTTTTAGACCAATAAATGATCAGCTTGGACCATGTTAGACCATCTAATGGCCATTTCAAACTTTTAGACCAATAAATGATCAGCTTAGACCATGTTAGACCAGCTAATGATTATGCTGACCAGCAAATGACCATCCTAAACCAGCTAATATGTAGACAGCTTAGACCAGCGAAAGAACATCTTAGCATCTCAGATCATGTTAGATCATCTAATGGCCATTGTAGACTTTTTGACCAATAAATGACCAGCTTAGACCATTTTAGAGTATGTTAGACCATCTAAAGATCATCTTAGATCAACTAATTATCATGTTGGCAAGCTAATGACCAGCTTAAACCATATATTTTCGAGCTTAGTTCATGTTAGACCAACTAATGACAATCTTAGAAATGCCTCCTCAATTCTAAGCTTGATTTTTAAGCGGGAAAGTGTTAAATAGATTGAGAAGGGCAGTGTGTGTGTGTGTGTGTGTGTGTGTGTGTGTGTGTGTGTGTGTGTGTGTGTGTGTGTGTGTGTGTATTGGAGACAGACGGAGATGGAGAGAAAAAGAGATGTTGTGTTGGCACAGAAACCCAGCACCCGTTTTTTCAAACGATAACAGATAAAAACCGAGACGGCGAGAGAAAATGTTCCCATATTTACATAAATCTGAGCCTGATTAAGCATTTATCTATGCCAGCCTGATGAAAGACACTTCTCGTCTAGGTCTTATGTCATTTCTGTCTTTCTACCTTTCTAACAAACAAAATAAATGAGCTAAGTATCATCAGCGTACAAATGCCAGCCTACACACCTGATTGAACATTAAAATGCATAGTTGAAATGTTGCAATCTGTCTGTTTCTGTTCCAATCCCACTCAAAATTGTGCCTTGGTGGAAGAGACACCCCTTTTTAACTCTGGGTTTCTGTGGCGCCCCCCACACAGGCGGGGAGCAGGAGTGCCACGGGCAGGCGGATTCGCTTGGTGATTTGTACCGGGCGCTGGAGCATGCCAGTCTATCGCCTATTGGTGAGCACCGCCTTTCCACCCGTCTGGAGTACAAACACCTTTTCATCCGGCGTTGCAACGATCCACAGCTAAATGACAAACTGCATCATCTTCGCATCCTGCAGAGCACGCTAAAGGTATCTGACCTCTGCTGCTGCATGGGACCCACTGCACCGTGTGTGCCTGTTTGTTTCATCTGTCCCGTCTGCCCGTCCGTCCCTCTCCGTCTGTCTGATGTCTGTGGGGTTCTGGGGAAAGCAGGAATTTTGTGTGTGTGTGTTTTTTTGTAGTCCATTTCAACAGAATGACTAAGCCAAACTGCTATCCTAGAATCCCATCCATGTTAGACGGAGTTCTCTGTCTGGTGTGGGAGGAGGGTTTTGGCCAAACTCTGCTCTGAACCCTGCTTCTCTGTGTTGGGTTAATCTGGTTTAGGCTCCACCTGGTGCCACTGGGTCTTCCCGTGGTTGGGTCAGTCAGTCCATGCCTAATGCTGTGAAACCCCCCACCCCCAACCCCAGACTGTTGTACTGTGCTTACTATGTTGGGGCAGAGCCTCCTGTTGCATTGTGGGTATTATAAACAGTTGGTCAATAGAAAATAAAGGTTCCAAAACATAGAATCTAAGATGGGCCATTAATGATGAGCTAATGACCATCTTAGACAAGCTAATGACCAGACAATGGCCGACTTTATTAACCATTTTACACTTGTTAATGACCAGTTTAAACCAGCTAATGACCATTTTAGACCAGCATATGAGCAGCGAATGACTAGTTTAGGCCAATTTAGCAGCTGATGTCTATTTTAGACCAGCTAATCTCCTTATTGATCAGTGAAAAACAAGTTTAAACCAACTAATGACTATTTCAAACCAACTAATGATCTTAGACAAGCTAATGACAAGAGTATGACCCGTTTAACATTTTACAATTGTTAATTACCAGTTTACACCAGCTAATGACCATTTTAGACCAGCTTATGAGCAGCTAATGACTAGCTTAGGCCATCTTATACTAGCTTAAACCAGCCACTGACTATCTTAGATGAGCTCATGATCGTCTTAGACCAGTTGATATCTGTTTGTGACCAGCTAATAACCAGTTTAGATGAGCTAATTACCATCTTAGACGTGTTAATCACCTTGTTGACCAGCTAATAACCAGTTTTGACCAACCAATGATCATCTTAGATCAGCTAATCACCATGTTGATCAGCTAATAACCAGTTTTGACCAACCAATGATCATCTTAGATCAGCTAATCACCATGTTGATCAGCTAATAACCAGTTTTGACCAACCAATGATCATCTTAGACAAGCTAATCACCATGTTGACTAGCTAATAACCAGTTTTGACCAACCAATGATCATCTTAGACCAGCTAATCACCATGTTGATCAGCTAATAACCAGTTTTGACCACCTAATAACCATCTTAGACCAGATAATCACCATGTTGACCAGCTAATAACCAGTTTAGATAAACTAATAACCATCTTAGACCAGCTAATCACCATGTTGACCAGCTAATAACCAGTTTTGACCAACCAATGATCATCTTAGATCAGCTAATCACCATGTTGATCAGCTAATAACCAGTTTTGACCAACCAATGATCATCTTAGACAAGCTAATCACCATGTTGACTAGCTAATAACCAGTTTTGACCAACCAATGATCATCTTAGACCAGCTAATCACCATGTTGATCAGCTAATAACCAGTTTTGACCACCTAATAACCATCTTAGACCAGATAATCACCATGTTGACCAGCTAATAACCAGTTTAGATAAACTAATAACCATCTTAGACCAGCTAATCACCATGTTGACCAGCTAATAACCAGTTTTGACCAACCAATGATCATCTTAGACCAGCTAATCACCATGTTGATCAGCTAATAACCAGTTTTGACCACCTAATAACATCTTAGACCAGATAATCACCATGTTGACCAGCTAATAACCAGTTTAGATAAACTAATAACCATCTTAGACCAGCTAATCACCATGTTGACTAGCTAATAACCATTTTTGACCAGCTAATAATTATCTTAGACCAGATAATCACCATGTTGACCAGCTAATAACCAGTTTAGATAAACTAATAACCATCTTAGACCAGCTAATCACCATGTTGACTAGCTAATAACCATTTTTGACCAGCTAATAATTATCTTAGACCAGATAATCACCATGTTGACCAGCTAATAACCAGTTTAGATGAGCTAATTACCATCTTAGACGTGTTAATCACCTTGTTGACCAGCTAATAACCAGTTTTGATAAATTAATAACCATCTTAGACAAGCTAATCACCATGTTGACTAGCTAATAACCAGTTTTGACCAACCAATGATCATCTTAGATCAGCTAATCACCATGTTGATCAGCTAATAACCAGTTTTGACCAACCAATGATCATCTTAGACCAGCTAATCACCATGTTGATAAGCTAATAACCAGTTTTGACCACCTAATAACCATCTTAGACCAGATAATCACCTTGTTGACCAGCTAATAACCAGTTTTGATAAACTAATAACCATCTTAGACCAGCTAATCACCATGTTGACCAGCTAATAACCAGTTTTGACCAGCTAATAATTATCTTAGACCAGCTAATCACCATGTTGACCAGCTAATAACCAGTTTTGACCAGCTAATAATTATCTTAGACCAGATAATCACCATGTTGACCAGCTAATAACCAGTTTAGATAAACTAATAACCATCTTAGACGTGTTAATCACCTTGTTGACCAGCTAATAACCAGTTTTGACCACCTAATAATTATCTTAGACCAGCTAATCACCATGTTGACCAGCTAATAACCAGTTTTGACCAGCTAACGATCATCTAAGACCAGCTAATCACCATGTTGACCAGCTAATAACCAGTTTTGACCAGCTAACGATCATCTTAGACCAACTGATCACCATGTTGACCAGCTAATAACCAGTTTTGACCAGCTAACGATCATCTTAGACCAACTAATCACCATGTTGACCAGCTAATAACCAGTTTAGATGAGGTAATAACCATCTTGGACTAGATAATTACCATGTTGACCAGCTAATAACCAGTTTTGACCAGCTAACGATCGTCTAAGACCAGCTAAATCACCATGTTGACCAACTAACGATCATCTAAGACCAGCTAATCACCATGTTGATCAGCTAATAACCAATTTTGACCAGCTAACGATCATCTAAGACCAGCTAATCACCATGTTGACCAGCTAATAACTAATTTTGACCAGCTAATTACCATTTTAGACCAGATAATCATCATGTTGACCTGCTAATATCCAGTTTATATGAGCTAATAACCATCTTAGTTCAGCTAATCACCATGTTGACTAGCTAAGAACTAGTTTAAACCAACTAATGACCATGTTAGCGTAGCTAATCACCATGTTGACCAGCTAATAACCAATTTGACCAGCTAACGATCATCTTAGAGCAGGTAATTAACATGTTGACCAGCTAATAACCAATTTTGACCAGCTAACGATCATCTTAGAGCAGGTAATTAACATGTTGACCAGCTAAAAACCAGTTTAGATGAGCTAATAGCCATCATAGACCAGCTAATCACCATATTGACCAGCTAATAACTAATTTTGACCAGCTAATAACCATTTTAGACCAGATAATCATCATGTTGACCTGCTAATATCCAGTTTATATGAGCTAATAACCATCTTAGTTCAGCTAATCACCATGTTGACTAGCTAAGAACTAGTTTAAACCAACTAATGACCATGTTAGCGTAGCTAATCACCATGTTGACCAGCTAATAATCAATTTGACCAGCTAACGATCATCTTAGAGCAGGTAATTAACATGTTGACCAGCTAAAAACCAGTTTAGATGAGCTAATAGCCATCATAGACCAGCTAATCACCATATTGACCAGCTAATAACTAATTTTGACCAGCTAATAACCATTTTAGACCAGATAATCATCATGTTGACCTGCTAATATCCAGTTTATATGAGCTAATAACCATCTTAGTTCAGCTAATCACCATGTTGACTAGCTAAGAACTAGTTTAAACCAACTAATGACCATGTTAGCGTAGCTAATCACCATGTTGACCAGCTAATAATCAATTTGACCAGCTAACGATCATCTTAGAGCAGGTAATTAACATGTTGACCAACTAATAACCAATTTTGACCAGCTAACGATCATCTTAGAGCAGGTAATTAACATGTTGACCAGCTAAAAACCAGTTTAGATGAGCTAATAGCCATCATAGACCAGCTAATCACCATATTGACCAGCTAATAACCAACGGAAATGAGCTGATGACCACTGGCAAGGCCAAACTCTTCTCTGTATCCTTCTCTGTGTGGGTTAACCTGGTTTAGGCTCCGCCTGGTGCCTTTTTTTCTTTCTTCCAGTGGTTGGGTCAGTCTGTGCCTCTGCTGTGACCCCCCCCCCCCCCATCCCGGGCTGCTGTGCTGCACTTATTATGTTGGGGCAGAGCATCCCGTTGCATTGGGAGGGTATTATAAACATCCCTTATCACTCAGACTTGAATGAAAGAGGTTAATTGGGGGCACAAAGCCCCACAGTGCCAGAGGACTCCAGTCAAGTCTGAGCATGCTATGTGTGTTTGCGTGTGTGTCGCTCTGCTCATCTAGGTTGAGTCCACATCGCTTCACGTCTACGCTAACCGCCTGTGGCGTGCTTTGACTATGACATCCTAACCACTGTATGAAGGAGACTGTATCTGTAATGCCCACCCTCCACTACTCTCTTTCTTCACTCCCCTAGGACAGGGAGGGCGAGGTAGCACTGATTGACAAGCTGCTGGCCAATCCTAAGCTCACATCCTCAGAGTTCCAGGAATGGAAGAAAGTTTACGTGGAGCTGTTTTCATCAGAGCCGCAGCGGGACCGTCAGCCAAGCCCCGCCTCTGAGCCCAGCCCTGCCGCCACGCCTGAACCCGCCCCTCGCACCCCCTCCCTCTCGCACACGCACTCCTACATTGAGACTCATGTCTGACGCACACAAACACAGAGTTCGATACCGCCACATTATTTGAAGTAGTTGTGGCTAACAACTAGCGGACACAGTTTTACTTCCATGGACCTTAGGCTGGACAATAAAATGCTGAAGTAAGGGTTGAATCTGTGTTTATGGACTCTAAATTGACATTTAAATTACGAGGCTGTGAGGAATATATAAGTACAGAATTAACATTTAGGGTTATAATAATGCCTTAATGCATGATTCAAGGTGTTTTAGAGGGCATTCTAATGGCACTCTTAATGAATACTGTCCAGTTTGGCTTCATTTATCATTATTTATATTTGTTTGCATCCATTTAAGCAATGCAAGATATCATTCTAATTCGGATTTATTATATATACATGTGATTCTTTTTTTTTCAAAATTCTTTGATGAATAAAAAGTTAAAAAGAACAGCATTTATTTAAAATATAAATATTTTCAAACAATATAAATCTTTGCTATCACTTATCAATTTAACACAACCTTGGTGAATAAAAGTATTAATTTCTTTCAAAAAAGAAAGAATAAAAATGTACTGACCACAAACTTGGTAGTTAATATTGTTAGAAACCAAAATAAAGATTAACTTTTTATTTATTAAAGAATCCTGAAGTAATGATGCTGAAAATTCAGCTTTGAATCACAGTAATACATTTTAAAATGTATTTACATAGAAAACACTTTTTTTACATTGAAACATTATTGTTTTTTTCTGGATTTTTGATCATATATCATATATATATACATGCATACAATTTATTAATTTTATTTTATTTTATTTTTTGGTTACCATGTTCTCTAGAAATCACAATAAATTAGTATCATATCAGTTATCACCACATTTTTTTATTTATTTATAGGACTTTAAATTTAATTGGAATGTATCATGCAATATTTAATATATGAGCAAAAACAAACGGATGAAATTGACATTTTGGGCATGAAAATAACTATTTGCTTAATTTTATGCCATTTTGGATTTTGCTTCATCCTTAGTGTTTTCAGTCAACATCAAGGTCCCTAACATTTCAACCTGTTAAACATACTGTACTTTTATGCCTCACAGCCTCATTTTAACATCAAGTTTGATACAGCATCTTCCCTCATTAGGGTCTGTAAACACAAATTCACTTCTCACTTTTGCTTGTATCCTGACAGCAATCGCAGACTCAGTCAACATGTGCTTTTTGAATACTTGAAAAACATTGTTTACGCAGGCACAGATAGCTGTACAAACAAAGCTCTCTCAATGGCTCGACTCACAACCCACAGGCTTCAGAGTATGCCACTTCTGCACACGGGGTTGCCATGGTTACCAGTCCTCCAAGCAGCTCAGACAAGGAGAGACAATGCCGTCGCACCGAGAACAAACCTGGCCCACCGCTAGACAGGAAGCCGAGGTAGAACCAGAGCACTTGAACTTGGAAATAAAAGCTACGGACTGAACTCTGAGAGGAAATACACATCTGAGGCACTGTTCGAACTTGAAACACACTGACTGGCACTTTGCTGTGCTGCTGTACCTGCGTTAGTCTGTCTTTTTGAAGCAAAATCTCTCAGTGGACACACCAGATGGTCATCACACAAGTTATCTGCCATGTTTATATTCTACTTTAGCATACTATATACTCTACTGTATCATACTATATATTTATGATCTGCTGTTATACATCGGCTGGCCCCGACTTATAGCACTTGTACATTTGTGTGGAAGTTGTGCGCGTGTGCATGAACATGAAACACTGATGTGGTTGTCACATCTCACCACAATCTCTGTAGAGTGTTTGGATATACCAAGAAAAGGCCTTTAAAGGAATATTCCTGGTTCAAAATCAGATCAGTTCTATTGACAGCATCTTTGGCTTGGTGCCACTTTCCACAGTCATTCATTTCGACTCGATTCGTATGGGACAAGGCTATTTTTGGGCAGAAAAGTGCATCTTGTATTTGTGTCTCTAAAGTTGTCTAAATAATCCTTTTGAGATTTGTCTAGGAACAGAACTTCTGGTAATTCCTGAGGGTGGATTTGTCTCTGTGTAAACAGACCCTTTCTGGCGTACTTGCACTTGTCTTGCAAAAGTTACAAGGTTTATAGACTTTAAAGTTAAGTAAAAAGATTTTCAGTTGTAATTTGTGAAACATTGTTTTATTTAATATTTTATTATTATTATTATTATTATTATTATTATTATTATTATTATGGATGTACAGTCTACCATATTATTTATTTTTTGATTGACTGTATCTTTCTTTACTCTTGGAGCCACAAGTCAGCCGCAAATGGAGCCACAAATCATTAAATTGCACATTGTAATGTTGTGATGCCTAAATTCAATGCATTGAATGCAAATGAACAGCTAAATTATTTTTTTCAGTAAATGGTAAAACTGTTTGCACTACAAACCAGTGTGTTCATACATAGATAATACATTAAAACAATATGGTAAGACTCACCAATTTCGAATATCAAGCAGCAAAATTAGATGTTTGATACAGCTAAAATAGCTAGATGCCAGGGTTGCCAGGTTTTCACAGCAAAATCAGCTCAATTGCTACTCAAAACTAGCCTAATGGCTTTTCAGGGGAATCCTGCCAGTAAAATACACGTTTTTTGGTGGGGTTCCCCTGGGAAAAGTCACATTCCAGGGCTAAATATCATGTTATTGAGGTTGCTTCATCTCGCAGACATAAAAAAACATCCTGTTAAAACCACGGACTTGGCAACACTGCTGGACGGAAGCCAGATCCATTTAATTTACTAATGGCCGCACCCACTCTTATGGCAAAAATAGGGATGAAAGTAATTAATAGTAAGTAATTACTAAGTAATAGTAAGTCATTAATGTTCAAAACAGATTTAATTATTGGCTTAAACCGTGTCCTAACTACACACGACAAGCAAATTGTCAATTTGTCTAATTTGTACTGTAAATATTAAACCTTTTAAACATTATTAAAAGTACATACTGAGCGACTGATGCCATCTTTGTTTTGGAATACATTTGTTGGTCTGCAATGAGTTTGCAGATTTAACGTACATGTTTACAAAAGTGCGTTTTCATTTTAAAACGTCTTTTTAAAAATAAAAACAATTTTCATCTACACTGGCATTTTCACTGCGTTTCAGAAACGATCCCTGTTTACACTACACAACCGAAAACGCATATATTTACACTAAACAATATTGGATTGAACTATTTTTAGAGTTTACTGTGAAAAAAAAAATGCTTTATAAGAGAAGTCACTGACAAGTGGGATTCAGCTTATGGCACTTCCCATTCATTCCTATGCTATCTATAAACAGCAATTGAGTGTCGCAGAACTCTGACTGAATTTCAGCGACGTTAAGGCTGTAATGTGATTGGTTATTAAGGGACACATGATCCAAGTTAGCCATTACACTTTCTCCAAGTCATACAGACCCTCTTATCTCCCTATAGTAAGAAAATCTCTGGCCACACCATTGTTTTCAAAAGTCTCTATTTTGGTCCATTTACACTGAATAGCATCCCCAGAGTTTACAAACTAAAACGGGGTCCTCAGCGTTTTCGAAAGTTTTCGAGTGTTAAAAACGCCAGAGTAGTGTAAATGACAGGCGTAACCATAGCAAAAGTTTTAAAAAGAAAATCTTTTAAAACGCTGTTTTAAAACGAAAATGCAGTAGTGTAAACATGGCCTTATTATCAATATCTGAAGTAAACTATCTATTGTTGCTTTCAGTATGGCTATAAAGGTCACGCAAAATGATAAGCAAAACTTACATTAGACACTTTTAACTTTGAATAAAGCAGTATCTGAGATTATCACTGTCATAGTTTGTATGTTGTTGTTCAGGCCGTGACGTTGCAGAAATAAAAACTGTCTCTAAAATAGAAACTTCATGTGTCGCGGCTGGTTAGGACAAAAATGCGTCATGTCTTGTGTAGTTAGGACACGGTGTTATCCATACCAGCCACTTTTTATATAGCAGTGTATCTCCAATATCATGTATAATGTTTAAGTCCTGCGGATCTATGAGTTTGGATGTTGTAAACATTATCTTAACATATATTGTGCTCCAGTGCCTTGTTCCAATGAGAAACGAGTCAAGGTAATTAAATGTGGTAATTGACAGAATGCTAAAAATGCTGTAAATAGCTTGTATTGAACCTGGAATATTTCTGTGCCTGTGCCGTGAGCACTTCTCGACAGAGCGTAACGCCTTGTCAGACTCAGCCTCTGATAACGGATGAGCATTCAGTGAAGTGTGTGGGCTTTGATTGGTAGAAAATTGCACAGGCTCCATTATCCAGAAGCAGCATTATCTCTGTAACTTGAGTCAAATTATGGAAGTTCTCTCTTCACGGTGGTTTCCTGATATTATGAGGTGAAATTATGTGTCTCTTTGCAAATGCGAGTTCATAATCAAAAACAGACTTACACGTGATGTTCCTAGCGCAAAAATCTGCATCCTTGAGTGAGCAGGAACGCCACTTACAAGTGATTGTGTGTCCGTGCACAAGGTGTGCTGTTCATTTTATATGCTTAATCTGAAAGAAGTTTTATGGACTATTGTGTACAATTTAAACATTTTAGGAAAACTTAAAAGACAGTATTATGTTTCAGTATTGTAAACCTCTGTTTGGATTCAAGTTTTCCGTTTCTACAAGCTGCCATGCAGCTGTCCTGCACAGTGCTGCTAGTTTAGGGACATTTGTGTCAAGACAACTTTGAGTTTTTATGACAGCCGAGGTCATCACGACACATCGCTGGTCTCAGCCCAGGGACTCGCCGCATGGCTCGGCCGATCAAAGCTGTTGCCCTGAACTCACCCCAGCATCTGTCAGAAGCAGCAACTTGACTCTTGAATTTACATGTATGTCAAAGTTCGGGAGGTCGTCCATCTTTATAAACTCTCAGAGCAAAACATCTCTTGCTGCATGGCTTGTAGATACACAACAATCACATTTGTTTTGTTTTTTTTGTTTCTAAACCGAAGCTGCCAAATGATTTAATGTCAGTGTTTCAGCTGTCAGGAAGGCCGTGCAGACCAAAAAGCACTCAGGCAGACACAAAGACTCTTTATGTGAGATTTTTAAGAACACACTGAATGTTCAGAAGAGAGTTTATTGTATGATAAGATGTGTATTATATGATGTACATTGATATTTCAGGTATGACTCTGATGACATAATGGAGCACATTTCATTCTGTATGTAATCTAAGACAATATTAGCTTGACTCAGTGAGTGACTCAGGTGCTAATGTGTCCATGGGAATCATGGGAATGCATTAGCTCTTCGAGAAAGTGATTATCAGTGGATTTAGAGCTACTAGAACGATGTCTATTGGTATTTTACTTTAGTAATATATCAAAGTTATTCTTAATTTAGTGAAAACCATGTTATGTTTATTTAGCAGCCCATTTTTTAACACAAAGTTGTCGTAAAACAATCTAGTTCATCAATATCTGTGCTGCAGCCTGTCTTTATTATGAGTAGGGCATGTAATTTGGGCAGTGCAGTTTCCTATGTGTTGTGTTTAGCGTACAACCTGGTAAACTTTACTTTATTTATTACATTATTTAAAAAGAGACTTGTTGCTTTCTCCAGATTTCAGTGTGGTTATACCTAGAGTCAATAAACTTTTATGGATGTAATCATGCTATATTTGTTGCATTTGCATTTTTGCTGGATATTTACGCTTGTTCTTCACATTGCCTGACACCTGCTCAAATTTTGAAGTTTTTATTCTAACTGGAGAAAGCTGTTTGTTAGTATTACCATTCATCAGTTGGCATTTCCAACCTGGATGTTGCCAATTTTGGCATAAAGGTAAGTGCCTGACCATAAACAATTGCCTGAGAGCTGCTCTGCAGCCTGTCGAGCAATGAGTAAGGGCACCTTTCTTCAATGGGTGGTTAAAAATAGACGCCTTTGTAAATATCCTAGAAAGCGGTTCTCTTTTTCTTTCAGAGGCTTGCTGGTTTCCAGGCTGTTCAGTGAAGGTAATGGACACAATTTACAAAAATTAATGGAGGTGAACTGTTGGGTTTGTTCTGAGTCTTGGGTTGACAATGGGTTTTCTTTTTTAGGTTACGAGGCTGATTTTATAATCAGCAACATGTTTGCTTCTAATCAGCAAACATGTTCACACGTTTGATCAATAAATTAGTATAAAAGCCTTTAAAGAAGCTCACAAGCAAACCTTTTATTTATTATTTTCCATCATAGCTTCACATTTGCGTAGATTCAGTAGAATTATGTCAACAATATTCATTTTACAGACTCATACAGTAGCTACTTGCTTTACATAACCCAGCAATGGTTACTACTAGGTCTAAAATTATACTGCTACTGATGTGCATCTCACAGTTCACTTTAAATGATATTTGTATTCTAATCACACTATATTATTTGTTATGAGGAATCTAGATTTCCATGCATGACCTGACTTTTGAGTTGTCAGATGTGTGACTATGCAGTTTTGTTTCACTAAAGTCATTGCTCACTAAAAATCCTGTCGTCCTCTTTTGGCTCGTCTGCATCCCACACACACTGTGCTCTTGATACTTGTCCTTGCCCACTTCGACTTGCCATGTACCCTTCCAAATCAATGGTCTAATTTGGCTTTCTCGCTCAGCGTCTGTGAGTGTAGCCTTCTTTCAAAGTCTGTATCCAACATTCATGGCAGCTGTCTCTTTGTCATAAGACATATGACTGTCACCTTTGATCTTCACGCAGTGCCAAATAGTCAAATCTTGTCCAAACGTCAAGCAGTACACTATATATCATTTAAAAAAAATTCTCCTTGTCTAGATTTTTTTTTTTTTTTTGCTTGTTTGGCTGTCCTTTCATAACGCCTTTCAAGATGCAATGACCAGAGTGTGCAGTGGTCTGAAATTCCATCCTTAGTTCTGTCCTTTTCTCCGGTGTCCTTAGAGAATCTATGCCATTTCTCAGGATAATGTCTTTATGACGAGTCATCTATCAATGTCATGACTTTCTCTACCCTATTCATAGTGACCTAGTTTAAGGAGCTCCTTACTGTTTGCTGTAAAACACACTTAACAGCATTTTACCCCCACCAAGGTCTTCTGTATCCTGTTTTCCCTGCCACTTTACAATCCATGTATCCATGACACAAAGATAACCTCTGTCCTTCAACTCTCTCTGCCCCATGACAGCCATCTGTTTGTCCATGTGTATGTGGGATGGTGTTTGTAATGGACTTTTAGGTCTCTGGAGGTTCTTGAAGAGTCATTATGGCACACTGAGTCCCACACAAGGGCCCTGGTAGTTTACACACTTCCCTCCAGGCATCATATTCCGTGTCATACTCCAGCACATTTGCTGTACACACCTCCTGTCCTTCCTGCCATTTCCTGCCTCCGAACATAAGCACACGCCTGCCCCCTGTTGAGGTCAAACCGTAGCAGAAGCGGTCGTTAAGTAGGGGCTTGAGACGGGTCCACAGGTCTTGCTCAGGACTGTAGCACTCAATGTCACAGAAGGGCTCATACATTCCTAGAAAGGTATAAATTCTTCCCTTCACTGCTGCCATCTGGTGGCCAAATCTGGCAACGGACATGTTAGAACGTGTCTGCCAGGCATACCCCTTAACGGCATTCAGAAACAGCAATTCTTTGCCTCTCTCTGGGTTGTTGACGTGGATGCCTCCGGAGATGTAGATTCCTGTTCCAAAAGTGGCACAGGCATGCCCATGAACTGAATACGGTAGGGATACTCCACTGCGCCAGCAACCTTCACTCATATTGTACCTTTCCACAGAAGACAAAGCAGGCTCACCCTTCTGGCCTCGCCCACCGATAACAAAAATAATACCTTCCACCACACAGCAGGCAAACTGTGCCCTCTTCTGCAAGAATGGTTCGATCTCCTCCCACTGCTCAAACCGTGGGTCATAGCGCCACACCTGGTCAGTAACAGTCATCACAGCACTCTTCTCATTCTCCTCATCCACCTGCACCACCTCACCGCCTAGTACAAATAGGAAGTTGCCAACAACGCATACTCCCTGGTGCTGTAGCTTATTGGGCAGGGGCGTTGAGAGTTGCTGGAATTTCTTGCTCCGAGGTTCATAAGTAAGGATCTGATTCTGGGGTCTGTTTGCCTCTGGTCCTCCTCCCACCAGAAGTATCTTGCTCTTTGTGGTTCTTAGGCTGGTGTGGACACTTTGCAGTAGAGGTTGTAAGGAGCCCTGAAGGTGGTAGTTAAGTGCTTTCTGCACTAGGCTGCGGATGAAGGGTGTACGTAGAGCAGGTTTAAGTGCACTAAGTTGAGAGAGCTCTTTAGGTGGAATCAAACCAAATCGGATCCGACTGAGCAATGCATTACTTTCCAGGGCAGATTGAGGGTTGCACTCAAGCCAATCCAAAACCAGCAGCAGAAGGTCTATCTCCTTCACTCCCGGCATCTCCTCAGCTACAAGCACCTCTTGCAGAGAATCAAAGTTTAACTCCATTACCTCAGCCTTGTATTCCTCAGATGCAAGTATTTTGCACATGTTACTGCCAATAAAAGAGTTGCTGTCATCGAATGCTTCAGAAAGGCCATAGCGAGCTGCTATGTTAGCAAAAAAGCAGCAGTTGTCAGGAGCAATGCTTTCAGAGATGTACTGAGTGCAAAGATCCACAGCATGGCTGATCTGTAGATAGCATGCAGCCTGTAGTGTGACCTCCAGAGTGGAGGGTGACAGTGAGATCCATGAGGTGTAGATGAAGTCCAGTATCTGCTCCAGGCCCAGAGATGACAGGGCTGGCAAGCTGATAGTGCGGGCGCTGGATTCCAGGGTGTAGTCCTGAAACACAGACCAGAAGTAGTCGCTGGAACAGGCTAGCAAAGTGCGATGAACTGGGAACTCCACACCTTCTGCCTCCAAAACAACATCACACATTCGACCCTCCAGACGCAAGCTCTGGTACCGAGACAGAACACCTTCTCCGTGACCGTTGCTGAGCATCAGGTAGTAATTCATCACAGGTGAGTCAGGACTCAACGAAAGTAAGACAAAGCACCAAAGGAAGAGAAAAGAAAGAAAGGTAAGCAGGCAGAGGTGGTTAGGTCAACTTGCTCCTTCCAAGGTTCTTAAGATCTCAAGACCAACGAAGAGAAAAAGGTCAGTACACCAGCCGTGTCTGTTAGGATGTGGTCCATTACTTCTGCAGGCATCAAATGCATAAGCATTGGTAGTGCAAGGGGAGGGTCAACCATTTCTCCTCCACCCAGTGGGCAGCCTCCAAACATTTTGCCTCAACAAGATAGCCATGTGTTTTCTACCAGATCTCTAGAAGGGAGGGGGGAATCATGGGCAGACATTTTGGGGCCACGGGAGGTAAGAACAACTTTGAGCTAGTTGCCCTTTCCTTTTAGCTAGATGGGAACACTGAGAGCGGGAGGGATCAGGGTGGGGGTTTATTATGATATCCAGATCTGAGGTCATCTCTTGATAAATAACAGAGTTAGTCAGCACTGTGGATTTCTGTCTGTCGCCACTAGAAGCCATACCTCACCAAGGTGACAGGAATAGAAACTCAAGAGTTGATCAGAGGGACAGCCAGGACACAGTCTAGCCAGAAAAGAGAAAGAGAGAAGATTGATAGAATGCCTAGAGGACAATGAGAACCATTTGGAGATTGTTTGTCAGGATGACACAAAGACAAAGAAATAAAGATTGTTTATAGTCTACAAGTTGGATTCCTGGTGAGTGAGGTTGATTTATAGACTTATAGTACTTGTGATCCGCAGCGAAAAGGACACATCCCAACCTCGTGAACATCATACCCTTCATCCTCCCTGAATAGCTGCTGGCTCAGAGCTGGGATGGGGCAGCATTAGGCCAGATTGCGGCGGAGTATTAAATATAAGAACGAGGGGTGATTATGATAGAGCTTCTGGTTACATTCTCACACCCTCTTCTCATGATCACACTGGTTTCTCTACTGTCTAGAGCATTCGCAATACAACACATCTACGAGGTAATAGGTAACTGGAGATACTTGTGAATGCACTCGCACTCGAGTGCAACTGCATCGGGTCATGATGAATCATAGAGGGGCATGTGTGTGTGTGCTACTTGTGTCTCAAGGAAGTGATTTTGTAGACTCACTGTTTGTACTGCCAATTCCTCACCTTACAACTCCTTTGGATTCTCACGTTTTAAACAAGTAATTGGCCTTTTAGCGACCTTGGCATGTGCCTCGTTGTGGAGCACTGGATATATTAAAGTGGACTGGGTTTAAAATAGATTGATTAGTTATGCAGCACTTTTTATATTTCGTCAACAAAACCAGACTCCACTTCATTGCATGCTTGAAGATCTTTTGCAGGATCATGCTCTCTCCTTTTACAGCAAAATCTATAAATACTATTTATGATGCACAGTTTTACATCTGATAGGTTTTAATGCTTTTAATTGCAGATACAACTGATTTATGTGTTCACGCGCTTTATGAGTGTGTTTGTGCTCCCTGTTTTGACCCTTTAGTGCAGAATGCTCTCAGACCTGAGAGGTGTTCTAAACATAACAGTGTCTGTTCTTCCTGTTAGGGGTTTTGTTTGGCTCTGGTGGTCATGGTGAACTATTTTGATATTGTCTAATGAGCATAAGGCTTGTAGCTGAGAAAATCCTTTTAATAGGGTGACCATACTTCCTCTTTTTCCTGGACATGTCCTGGCCAAGATTTCCAAATCACTGGGTTTTGCAGCAGACTGCTCCTTATGCTTTCGAATCACTCTTGCGGTACTTTGATGTCATACACTGTTCGTTCTGCACAGCGCTGCTTCAAGTCAAACACACCTCGAAACAAAGCAAAAATGCAGACATTTTAGGCAATTTAGAAGTCCTGGCCAGGACATGTCAAGGAAAAAGAGGAAGTATGGTCACCCTACTTTTAATTAACACGTATTTCATAAGTACACAATCTGAAATGTATAATAAAAATCATATGGTAGCAGAGAAGACTGTATTAAGACATTTAGGCTACCTGATCCCATGACGAAAACGTACCTGTGGGAGTTTTTTTGCAAGAAATATGTACCAATAAGTACATATTACTGCTGTTTCCAACAGAAATGAACACTAGAGGCATTAAAACAGCAAGCACTTGTATCATTTTCGTACACCGTTATGATTACAGCTCCATATGTTTCATGTCAAATTTAGGGCAGAGCACACCTATGAAATCTTTGAACAGCGGTTTGCAAACTAAACACTTTATTGGCGCCATCTAGGTACAACCTAAAAGTCTAAATGATGAAACGTAGCCTATAAATAAAACATGATTTTTAACGACAAGTGATTTCAGCTCAGTAATCCTCCAGTTCAGCCAACACTGAACTTTCACTGAAATTTCAAAATCTTGCCTTGCCTATTTTTTTTTTTTTTTTTTGTGATTGGATGTCGCCCAGCATTTTTCGCTCGATATTTGCATAAAGTCGAAAAATGTCCAAACTTTTTGATCCTCTCAGCCACTCTCAATAGTTTCTCCGCACCGCTTTCAACCCCATAATACTCAGAGTGAGCATTTAAGCTCAACTTCCATAGCAATCCGCTGCGCTCGCTATGTGCCAATAGAAACCAATGTTAATTTTGTCAACAAAGACGATGACGAAAAATATTCGTTACCAAACATTTTTTCTGTGACTAAGATGAGACGTTGAGGAGCTAAAACTAATATCTGATGATAAAAACTATGATGTAATTAATGCCGCTTCTTTGTTAACAAGACGAGACGAGACTGGAATGTTATTTGAGGACTACCGGACATTCAAAATGAACTGTCTTGTCTTTTAAAAGGTGCATCCCTGTCATTGGATCATAAGGGGCGTTTGCATATCTAATCTTAGGGGTTAAGGGGTTACCTTAAGGGGTTAAGGTAACCAGACGTCTCATTTTTCCCAGGTGTCACAATTCGTTGTCAATTAAATTTAAAGTTAGTGAAGGTGGGATAGGCGGAATCACTCTGATATGTCTTTTTTATACATCAGTTCTCAGTGCTCAAATACACACACAGTAGTTAAAATGTCGTTTTGAGTATCTCACATAAATACAGTCGGTTATGGCTTAAGTGAACATAAACAGGTAGGTGAAAACTGAATGTGTCAGTATTACATGGATGTCTTCTATCTTAAAGGGACAGCATTCCTAATTAAATACTTATCTGTGTCATTATGTTAACCAACAAATGATGTTAAATATATGTATACATGTTAAATAAATCTGTATCTGAAAACTTTTTGATTTGTATCTCCCCCTAGAAATGAAAATTGTCATCATTTATTCCAGTTTTTCCAAATTCAATCCTTGATTCAAATTTCTCATAAGCGTAATTGATTTGGTCTAGAGAGAGACGAATTAATTACTATTTTTGTTTGATGTCCTTCTATGAAAGACTTAAATGACTAAAATGTGACTAAGACTATTATTTTCATCTCAAGATAAAGACTAAGACTAAATCAAAAAATGTCTGGAAAATTCAAGACTGAAAAATAAGTTAAAACAGCATGCTTGCGATTGTGTTTTCTTACGTCACATTCGCTTTTGTTTAAACTATCGGGTAGGTTTAGGTTTAGTGCAGATGGTACGTTATTTTAACAAATCATGGAGCGTTAGCATTATAGCGCCACTCAATAAACATTTCAAGTCAGAACTGTGGTGACGCATACAAAACCAACGTCACATGAAACGTACCTTATGTACAGTTTCAGTATGTATCTGTTACGAGCTCTCTTAGTGTCACTCAGTAGACATTTCACAACGAATATGTCACGGTAGCGGTATGTATATTGCATCTTGCGCTTAAGTTCCCAGGTAGGTACGTTTTTGTCATGAGATCAGTTTGTGTTTAGATATGCAGAGCTTCTCGGTTAGAAGTTTTAGTACTACAGGCTTTCTCTGCATTGCATTATGGGTAATAAGGGAATTATGAAGGCTTTGGTGATTAGCTAGACAGCTGCTCACTCTCTCTGTGTTCCAGGCACCTCTGCCAGATGCTTAATCCTAAAAAATTCCATTCCAAATCCATATGATTGACAGGTCCTGTTATATCATTGTACTCACAGTCTCTCATTTTCTCAGCCAACTTCGTGAGGTGCATCCTGGAATGCTTTGAATGTATTTCAATGTAGACTGGACACTTGTTGGTTGCTTGTCTTTCACTTCATACTCCAATACGCAACATACATTGTTTCAAAGCAGCTTTACAAATGAAAGAAACGTTTTCCCAGCTCTTAATGCAGACCGACTCTGATCAAAGGAGCAATACATGATCTTTAATAAGGACACTTTCACCCAAAGGTCATGACACCTGCTGCTAGTAAACTAGATCACAGAGCAGTACAGACACACATTATGTGATTTACAGGCGAGGAGACAAGCAGCTTTTTTTTTTTTTTCACTCTTAAACTGATCCCAGTTTATGTACATAACAAACCGATGGTGTGGCATTTGAAATCCACTTCTATTTGTTCAAGGATAACAAGTGCTGGCTTCCTCCTACGGGTTTGCTCTTGGAGAGAACGTGAAATCATGTTTTATTATGCAACAGCCTACTCATGTAGTGCAACACACAAGAACAAAGCCATAGATAAAGAAAGAGATGTGTAGGGAGTGAAAACAAGCCTGCAGCGTGAGGCGTTATAAGTAGGGCTGTCAATCGGAGAAAACTTAATCAAATTAAAAGCATGACGTTCTGACTAATTAATCAGATTTATAGCAATTATTTGCCGATTAATTCCTTTAGATGTAAAAGGAAATTGATTTCATGGTGCCACATTTGTTTGAGTTGTTTTAAGACACAATTTGCCTTTTTTCTAAGGAGAATGAAGGAATTTTGAGATGAATCATACTAGCTAATGTCTTCAGTCTGATATATTCTTCAGTCTGTTTTATGATTCATTGATGCTAGTAGGAGAATTAACAACTTCTATAAAATCAAACTTTAAGTCAAACACACCTTTAAGTCAAACACACGGTGCATTTTAAAATAAAATACAGAAACGGGGAGGTTTAAAAAGTGATGACCTATTTCCTAAACTAAACCCTGGTTCAGAGCTTGAAGTTGCTCAATTCCCATCAGTCTTTGCTCCGATAGCATCCACCCCCTCAGTAGGTAGTGTCATCATTAAGGCTTGTTGTTGATTCCGTTGTGACCGATTCTCTGGGATTTTGTGGTAAATGCATGAACCTGATTGGATGGGGGCCTTGGATAAAATGGGGGTGGAGTCACCTGTGAAAATAAGAAGAAATAGTTAAATGGGTCTGTCGGCATTAAAAACATAGTATAAGCTCAAGGTAGTTTGCTTAGCAAATTCTGTTTGTATTCCTGCAGCACACACGGAGTGGGTCACAGAGCATGGTGTGCTCTATAATTGGGAGGTCTGGTGAGGCATGCTGGGACTGCACACAACAGACGGACTTTCACTGCCCCACTGATCTGTGGGGTATTAATAGAGCATGATTCGCCCTCACACCCCTTTACACACTCACAAAACACCTACTCACACACTGACATATGCACGCGAACACGTGCAAACTATATTTACACCTACTGACACCATGTGGTCATTTGTGTGAACAGCATGGGGCCTTTCTAGATGATTTTAATGTGACGCATTTGGAAAAACGATTGCTCACTTGTTTCTGCTCGTATTTGTGTGTGTGTGTGTGTGTGTAAATACAATTGTGAACCACTGATGTTTTTTGACTAACCAAAAATGCTTGAAGGGGGAAAAAAGGGTGTGAGTGTGTGTATTTGACTGTCAGATTTACCTGTGTTGTTTAGTCCTTGGTGACCCATCTGAGTTCACTCTTTACATTCTGGATCTCGGAAAGGTTGACGGCGGGGCCTGGGAGTTTCACAGCACCTGGCAAGGGCTTTTTCTCCTCTGGAGTCACTGGGGACGGCTTTGAAAACAATTGCGGGAGATGTTAATGAGTGGCCTTTTCCAAATCACTCAAGAACGTAAAAAATATCAAATGAAAATGAAACTTATTTTAGGAGCACAGGGTGATATTAATATTGATTTCTGACATTTTATGATATGCCATAAAACAATTACTGTATGTGACTATGGGCATCTACACATCCTATGTTGTTCCAGTCCTGTAAGACAACAGTTGAATTTCAGAACACAAATTAAGATATTTTTGATGAAATCCCAGAGATTTCTAACCCTGCATAGGCATCAACGTAACTACCACATTAGGAAAGACAGTAAGGACATTGTTAAAATAGTCCATGTGAGAACACGTGTCATGGTACTGATGTTAGGACGCATTGGAGACTAAAACAGGAGAATAAATTGTTGAAGAAAGTCGTTATTTTTCATTATCATTTTCTTTGTACAAAAACAGTATTTCTTCATAAAATTAAGATTGAACCACTAATGTCACATGGACTATTTTAACAATATCCTTACTACTGGGACTTCTGGGCCTTTCTGCACAGGATCAGAAAGCTCTCAGACTTCATCAAAAATATCTTAATTTGTGTTCCAAAGATGAACAAACTCTTATGGGTTTGGAATGACATGAGGGTGAGTAATTAATGACAGAATTTTCATTTTTGGGTGAACTATCCCTTAAATGTTATGTTGTGTTACTGTGTGTTTATCTAAAATAAACAAAATTAGACCTCACTTTACTATGTAGGAACATATGCTCCTAAATGCTTATCTTTCTTGGTTTATGTATTTATTGTGTTTTCTTGTGATTAAAAAATCATAAAGTGTATTTACGCATATTTCTTATTACTAGTCAAAAGTTTTTGAACAGTACATTTTTTTTGTATTTTAAAGTCTCTTCTGCTCACAAAGTGCATTTATTTGATCCAAAGTACAGCAAAAACAGTCAAATTTTGAAATATTTTTATTATTTAAAATAACTATTCTATTTGAATATATTTTTAAATGTAATTCATCCTTGTGATAAAAGCTTGAATTGATCAAAAGTGATGATAAAGACATTTATAATGTTACAGAATATTTCTATTTCAGATAAATGCTGTTCTTCTGAACTTTCTATTAATCAGAGAAATCTGAAAAAATTCTACTCAGCTGTTGCAACATAATAATAATAATAATAATAATAATAATAATAATAATAATAGATGTTTGTTGAGCAGCAAATCAGAATATTAGAATGATTTCTGAAGGATCATGTGACTGGAGTAATGATGGAAAAAAATCAGTTTTGAAATCAGGAATAATTGTACTGATTTTGCTGTACTTTGGATCAAATAAATGCAGGCTTGGTGAGCAGAAGAGACTTTTTAAAAAACACATTAACAGTATTACTGATCAAAAAGTTTTGACTGGTAGTGTATTTAAATAGTTTATTAGTACTTGTACTTTCAATAAACATTGTAAAAATTACTGCACACATTACATTAATAAGTGTAGAACTCATCTGTTGCTTCATTCCAACTTTATTACTTTTCATTACAATATACAAAAAGATGCATTTACATTTTTTATTAGTATTATATAAAAGTATTTATGTTGATTTTAAAACATTATAAAATGTACTGCACCACATTAATATTACTGTAATGATAGGCATTATTAGGAATAATGTACATTTTGATAAATAATGTCAGTTCTGTATATTAGTAAAAAATAATTATATGTAATTTGTCTAACTAAATAAATTAGTAAATTGGCCCAAAAATAAGCTAGCTTTATGTAAAATATTTACTAATTTACATTTAAATGTCATCTGATTATAATAGTCTCTGTCAAATTTCTTTGATTATTTATGAAATTGTGTAAATGTGTGTATGTGAGCTTTCTTCCAGCAGAATCTGACCTCTTCTGCATCTACTGTATCTTCTCTCCTCTTCACAGGATGTCCCGCTCCAGGACGCAGAGCCCCCATCGGAATATTAAGGTTGGCCTTTGAGACAGAGAAGAAAATCCAATGAGACAGTTACCATCGCTGCTACACCTGGACACTGCTCATTTCCTCCCGTAACCGCGCCTAGAATCCAGTCACCAGAGTACCAAAGTCATTTAAGCTCATGTAATATTGTGCAATGGTCAATGGTCGTAGTTGTCGAAACCAAACCTTTCCACAAAACCTGCTGGACGTGTCTTCCTGCTGGAGTTTGTCTTTCATAAAGAGCAAAGTGCCTGTATGGAAATGAGCTGCGGGCAACACAGATAAAACAGTGAGATGACAGACATCCCTCTGTTTGCTGAGGCCTGATGCGGACAGCCGGGGTTTTTCAGTCTGGTCTTTATTATGTGCCATCTAAATGCAGCATGTATTATGAAAATGAAGTCTAAATGTGAAAATGTCCAAATGTGAGCTTTACATTAGGAAGAAAGTATCTGGAAGTATTTTCTAATATGTTATTATTGTGTTTTTCTCAACCATCCTATCATTTTGGTGAATCTCATGAGAACCAGGACACATTTTACCTTAAATTTTTGCATAAGTAGCATTATTTTTATGACCCTTTGCCACAAGTTTGATTGACAGGCGATCTGACCAGTCACACAACGCAGAATCTGCCATTTTGTCCGACAAACAAACCAGACAGGAGAGTAGATTAACGTTGTTGTTTTTTTCAACCATCCTATCATTTTGGTGAATCTCACAAAAACCAGGCCACATTTTGCGCCAAAATTTTGAATAAGTAGCATTACTTTCATGACCCTTTGCCGGGAGTTTGATTGACAGGTGAACTGACCGATCACAATGCTGAATCTGCTATTTGGTCTGACAAACAAACCAGACAGGAGAGTAGATTAACGTTTTTCTTAAGTGTCCCATCATTTTGGTGAATCTCACAAAAACCAAGCCACATTTTAAGCCAAAATTTTGAATAAGTAGCATTACTTTCATGACCTTTTCGCTGGGAGTTTGATTGACAGGCGATCTGACCAATCACAATGCCGAATCTGCTATTTTGTCCAACAAACAAACCAGACAGGAGAGTAGATTAACGTTTTTCTCAACCGTCCTATCATTTTGGTGAATTTCACAAAAACCAAGCCACATTTAACCTTAAACTTTTGCATAAGTAGCATTACTTTCATGACCTTTCGCTTGGAGTTTGATTGACAGGCGATCTGACCAATCACAATGCCATATCTGCTATTTTGTTAAACAAACAAACTAGACAGGAGAGTATATTACCATTTTTCTTAAGTGTCCCATCATTTTGGTGAATCTCACAAAAACCTGGCCACATTTAACACCAAAATTTTGAATAAGTACCATTACCTTCATGACCCTTCGCCGGGAGTTTGATTGACAGGCGATCTGACCAATCACAATGCCAAAACTGCCATTTTGTTAAACAAACATACTAGACAGGAGAGTATATAACCATTTTTCTTAAGTGTCCCATCATTTTGGTGAATCTCACAAAAACCAGGCCACATTTTACCCCAAAATTTTGAATAAGTACCATTACTTTCATGACCCTTTACTGGGAGTTTGATTGACAGGTGATCTGACCAATCACAATGCCGAATCTGCTAGTTTGTCCAACAAACAAACCAGACAGGAGAGTAGATTAACATTTTTCTTAAGTGTCCCATCATTTTGGCAAATCTCAGAAAAACCAGGCCACATTTTACCCCAAAATTTTGCATAAGTACCATTACTTTCATGACCCTTTACTGGGAGTTTGATTGACAGGTGATCTGACCAATCACAATGCCGAATCTGCTAGTTTGTCCAACAAACAAACCAGACAGGAGAGTAGATTAACATTTTTCTTAAGTGTCCCATCATTTTGGCAAATCTCAGAAAAACCAGGCCACATTTTACCCCAAAATTTTGCATAAGTAGCATTATTTTCATGACCCTTTGCTGAGAGTTTGATTGACAGGTGATCTGACCAATCACAATGCTGAATGTGGCATTTTGTGCGACAAACCAATCAGACAGGAGAGTAGATTAACATGTTTTTCAACTGTCCCATCATTTTGGCGAATCTCACGAAAACCACGCCACATTTCCCCCTAAAATTTTGCATAAGTAGCATTATTTTCATGATTCTTTACAGAGAGTTTGATTGACAGGTGATCTGACCAATCACAAAACCGAATCTGCCATTTTGTCCAACAAAAAAAAACAGACAGGAGAGTAGATTAACATTTTTCTCAACTGTCCCATCATTTTGGAAAATCTCAGAAAAACCAGGCCACATTTTACCCCAAAATTTTGCATAAGTAGCATTATTTTCATGACCCTTTGCTGAGAGTTTGATTGACAGGTGATCTGACCAATCACAATGCTGAATGTGCCATTTTGTGCGACAAACCAACCAGACAGGAGAGTAGATTAACATGTTTTTCAACTGTCCCATCATTTTGCCGAATCTCACGAAAACCACGCCACATTTCCCCCTAAAATTTTGCATAAGTAGCATTATTTTCATGATTCTTTACAGAGAGTTTGATTGACAGGTGATCTGACCAATCACAAAACCGAATCTGCCATTTTGTCCAACAAAAAAAAACAGACAGGAGAGTAGATTAACATTTTTCTCAACTGTCCCATCATTTTGGCAAATCTCACAAAAACCAGGCCACATTTTACCCCAAAATATTGTATAAGTAGCATTATTTTCATGACCCTTTGCCAAGAGTTTGATTAATTATTATTATTTTTTTTATTTTTTTTTTGCACCCTAAGATATTTACATAGTTGTATCTTGGCCAAATATTGTCCTATCCTAACAAACCATATTAATTAGTTCATCCTTATTTGTTTGTTTAGCTTTCAATTTAAAAAAATTGTCCCCCATGACTGGTTTTGTGGTCCAGAGTCACATGTGTGTAGCTTGTCGTAGCAAAGGGTCAGTTAAGCACATTTCCCCTAAAGTTATTATTACCATTATCCGACTGGTTTAATTTGCTTAATTTGGTGTAAATATAATACTAATTATGAACTATACAAACTATATTTTCACATTAAATACATAAAAATGTAAATTTTGTTGTATTATGGTAATAAAAAACTTGCAGGGGAAAAAGTTTAATTATAATACAAATAATCTTACAATGCAAAATTGACTTATTGTCCTGCTGTATTAGTCACACAAGGTCAAACACTCAACTTAATTCACCATTTTGCAATTCATTGTTTTGATTAAAGCATGTAACATCCCTCAACCAATCCTAAACGCTCCTAAAAATTTGGCTTTACTCTAGTTTTGCATGCATTTTCATGGTCCAGTACATCAAACCCTTGAGTTGTCTTTTTCACTCTGTTTCCTTCTTTCATTTCTCTAGCTTTCTGTCTGTATAGGTATAGGCTGCTGGATGAAATCTGATTGTTGGCTGTACAGTAGTGACCATGTGCTCCTGTCTTTGCTTTGCATGCATGACCAGTCTTCCTTCTATCTGTGCTCTCTGATGGACCATATTCTGAATCTTGTGTATGCTGGGCTTTTTTTTTGGATCTGTGTGTATATGGAGAGTTTTTATGGAAAGATAAAGGGTGTCTATTTTTGGCTGAAGTGTTCAGTGTTTGTAAAAAGTTGTTCTCTACACTGTGGTGAACTGTTGAAAATCTTTCTTTCTGTCTACATTATTGCTCCTAGCCAGACATATAGTTAAAAGGGAAAAAAATAAGTGAACCCTTTGGATTGTCAGCATTTAAATTGGTCATAACATGATCTGATTTTCAACTACGTCACATCAGTACACAAAACATACATTCACATGTGTAAAATATAGATATGAAAAATCTTTTTTGTGATCATATGGTTAAGCTGACTTCACATTCAGATCATATTTGAACCAATTTAAGCCACAGGGTTCACATAGTTTTTCCCATCAACTGTATATAATGGTTAGCAAAAGGAAAAAGGCTGTAAGGACTTTAATTAAAGTGTACAAGTCTATTTTTATATAAATAGTTTCTGTTTGGATAAGAAATGTTTTCCTACCAAGAAGAAGACAAAAGCTGGACACATATCAACACCATAATGTATTTCATGTACTTGTGAATGGCCTTGTGTGAGTACTGTAATGCAATGTACATTGAAATGTGTTTTTACAGCTCTAACTCAGTGTTCAAAATGAAGAACTGGCTTTTCAGATTAAAATATTTAATGTTGACATGTTTGAGTGTTTTTGAGCAAAGAAAAGCACACAGAAGTTCAAAACTCACACTATTCTTAAATTACGTACAAACAAAACACACGCCGCTGGCGTAATACTCACCTGAAGGGCTTTTACGTTGGATGATGGCTGTTGAGACATTCTGTGCAGTTGTGTCCACGTTCCCACTGTACAAAAGACAGAAAGAGACTGAATGCATTGATCAGATAGACAGACCGGCCCAGTGTGGGTTTGAATGCATGTATTTTGTCTGCAGCTATGTGTGTATATGTTACAGAGAGCCGGGGAAAAGCAAAGCCCCCTGCGGCTCTCAGGTGCCCGTAGATAGTCTTTCAGTTGCTTAGTGACTCCTGCAGAGAGGAGCAGGTAGCAGCTCTTACCCCTGAATCATTTATGTTAGCATGGAGAGGACAGAGCTGGGATAACACACACCTACCTACACACACTTTATAGTGGATACGAAACGTGAGGTGGAATATCTACTGATATTGTAAATGTACAGAGACTTAATAATCGAATAACTGAATATGCTTAATTAAAGTATGAATTGTATTGAATTTTTAAGATAAATTAAAAGAAAAAGAATAGAGTTTGTATTGAACTTTTTAATATCTGAGCTTAGTTGGTGACTGTTCAGATCACTTGTTTAAATATGAGATTACTAGGGTTTTTCTCAAGAGAACTAACTATTACTGTTATTACTATACAATAGTTTGACGCCACCAGTGTGTAAATACATAAGTATCATCAACGGAGTGTCTTTAATAACCCTCTTTTGTGCAGAACTACTTCCTTCCACTACGGATTCAAATTTTAGTTTGACAGTTTAGCAACTAAGCCCAAGCCTCCATTTCTAATTCAAAAATGTCACTTTAGTGCATAAGAGTTGCTTCATTAAAAGCTTATTGTATTACTCTATTAAAATCGGTGTATTATGTGGAGCATAGTGTTATGAGAGAGATTGACTGAGCGAGTGTGATTACCTGCATCTGATACAACATTCATTCTTTAGCTCAATCTCATATTCACAATAAAACATTAGTTTGAATGTCTGCTGAGGAAAGCGATATCTTTGTCATACTATTCTTTCATCTATTGAGGGTCATTTCTGATGACAGCACTGTTCAGTGCATTTGGCTCATCTTATGTGTAAATTTCCTTGTTTACAAAAGTGTTTCAGTCTCTTTCAATATAAAAGTCTTTACTGCTGACTCACTCATTAAAACAGCCTCTTGCCACCATCTAATGGCGCAAAAATGTAACTAAAATCACCTTCACAAACACTGTTTCCCAATACTAATTACTTGAAATAACACTAGTATTTTTTATACAAAATATTATTTACTGAATAATAGTATTTAATAAACGGCAACACCCATCATAAAAGTTGCTAGGCAATTCAGTCAAAAGCACAAAGGCAGCGCTCTGACATACATCTTTAAGTAAAATATGACATGATGATATTTTGCCTTTAGCCAAAACTATTTGCTCTGGAACAAATAATAGATTAATGAGACTTAAGATTAGATTTAGTCCGTTAGATTTATCCAAAATAAATTATATCTCATGTTTAACCACTATAGAAAAATCAGAGCCAGCAGTAAATTCCAAAAGAAAGCAAATTCTCAAATAAACGTTACCTTTATTAACAAAGTCTAAAAGTGTATTTTTGCCTTAAAAACTCTTAAACTACATTCTGTGACACAAAACAGTATTATTTATAAAATTAAAGTAGATTTAGGGCTCCACCATGGCACTCAATGTGAGAAATACTGCAAGGAGAGTGGTACAAAAGGTGAAATGGTTAAAATTCCTGATATCACTTGAATATAACATTTCTTATCAGCCAATGAAATTTAAATACCAGAAAGAACTGTTGTATAAATATATACAGTGTACACATGAGAATTTCATTAGTATTATTCTATGAATCTAACATATGTGAACCTGGACCACAAAACCAGTCATAAGGGTAAATTTGTTTAAACTTAGATTTATACATAATTTCAAAGCTTTCCATTAATATATGGTTTGTTATATTAGGACTATTTTTGGCTGAGGGTAAGGGTGCGAAAAAATCGAAATATTGAGAAAATCGCATTTAAAGTTGTCCAAAAGAAGTTCTTAGCAATGCATATTGTTATCAAAATTAAGTTTTTATATATTTAAGGTAGGATATTTACAAAAAATATCTATATCTATAATGGAACATGATCATTATTTAACATCATAATGATTTTTGGCATAAAAGAAAAATTGATCATTTTGACCCACACTATTTTTGGCTATTGCTACAAATATACTTGTGTTACTTAACATTTTGTGTAATGAAAAAGCAGCATTTCCTAAGAATGGCCTGGAGGGAAATTTAAAAAGAAGACATTTACATACTTACCAACACGGAAACAAACACATTTCACCTTCACCACTCAGACAGAGGAGAATGCATGTTGAATGACTCTAATTTTGTGTCTCTGACAGGAAGCTGTTGGGAAATATGTAAAATCATCCAGTGTCCTAATGAACACAGCTGGAGGCAGATGAGCTTTGATTGTGTGTTCACGGGGAGCTTTCTGCCCATAATTTGCTCGGTTATGCTGCTGATGGAACATCCCGCTGGGAACACCTGGGATATAAGAGGAATCCTCTGGTGTACCAGCCGTCATGCATGGAAATGCATCTGCAATACTTCTTTCTCTTCTTTTTTTAACATAATACAGGTCTTGGTGAGGCCAAACCAAGTCAGTAAGGACTCACAATCTGAGCAACCGTTACCAGGGATGTTGTTTGCACATCAACAGCAGTGCTTTAGTTCTAGTGTGGAGTCACTGCTGCCGAGTGTTGAGCTAAATTTACCTTTCACAGAGCAGCTGTCCAACACTCCTCCAAAATACCCTCCTAAAATGTCCAAAATACTAAATACACTGTTTGAATTGAATTGAAGCATGTACTTTCTAGATTTATTACCTTCCATCTCAGACTCAAAATTTATCCACCTACGCTATCACAAACCCCACCAGATCCTGAAATCTCACACTGAATATTGCATTCTAAAGAATGGTTTCACAAGCGCAGTTTATTTGCATTAAATTTCCACTATGACTGGAAATCTCCCAGACGTTCTAGACCTTTTCCAACCGGTCTGACAAGATTTGCTCTTTTATTTTAGAAAAAAGGGTATTTGACTAAAAATGGTCAACTTCCAACAAAAGGTTGACTGGTTTGTTCATCAAATTTGTTGAATGTATGATCCAGAATAACTCTGTTTATTATATAAATCATCAAACGTCATCACAGTGTTTAGATGCGATCTGATTCTCCAGTGCCAAAACCACAAGACAGACAGAAAAAATATCATTTACATGCGTATCATCACGTAACGCTAATGCTTATGTAAAAGCAGAGTTACGGTTCAAATTAAACCTCTCTGTTGTTTCCGAGCGTCTTATGTAGGCCTGAATCCTGCCAGAGGCCTGAGTCATTATCACAGAGTCCTCCGCAAACAAAACATATACATAAATCACGATGAAACTTGTGAAATTAGTAAGAATGAGGAAAAGTACTTTTAGAGGAAGCGAAGGGAAAGGTCAATGTGAAGAGGTCAAACTTTGAAACTGATTTAAACAAATTCTGTTCATTTCATTATATCATCGTAATGCCGTAAAAGAAAAGAAGTCCACTTTATCTAATGTGACTTTAACACGGTTACAGTTTCTCACACATCCACATGAACACACACACAGACACACATCATCCCTCTGTCCTCAAAAGTTGCATACGTACCTACTGGCGTAACTGTAAACCACTGTTCCCCGCTGTGAGACAGACAGGACAAATGCCAATCTTTCTCTCTCTCTCTCTCTCTCTCTCTTGTCTTTCTCTTAATGGACTAAAGCCGTCTTGACTTCTGTGGTCCGGTTTTGGTTGTGTTTATCACCTTCTCTCTCTCTTTCTATCTCTCTCTGTCTCTTTCTCTCTCTCTCTCTCTTTCTGTTCCTCACTCCAGGCTGTAGAGGAGCAGGGGATTCCGCTCATATCTGGGATTTGTTCACACTATAAATAGTAGTGTGATACACAGAGGGGACCTGCTTTCTGTCCACCCTGACTGTTCACTTCACAGACGCTATATATGATCCATTATAGGCTCATTCAAAGTCCTGTCAGTATATACACAAACAGTCGGGTCCAAAAGTCTGTGAGTGAGAATCTGGGATTGAAAATGTAATTTAAACATGGAAATTAAGTTTTGAATAAGAATGCCATATTTGATGGCCTATTTCTGTCATTAATCAAGTAAATTTGTGAGACTGAACGAGTGAATTTTGCTTCTATTGAAACAAGATGGTATTTGGATCATTTTCAAATCATTTTATATAAATAATAAAAATAAGTAAACTTGCCTGTTGTAATAAAATTTTTTACATTTTTATTGTATATACATAAAACATTTATTTAATATTTATATACACAAACTAACCTAAAATATGAAATACAGATTCTAATAATGAATATTATTAATACATAATTAATAGTAGTAGTAATAATATAAAATATTGCATTTTAATATCTATCTATATATAACACACATAAATATACATATTACAATAAACCTAAATTTTATATTATCTTATACTATATTTATTTTATTTGTAATTGTTTTATATTTTATTATTTATGTATTTATTAATTTATTTATTTATTTGTTCAGTTATTTATATAACATGTTTATCTATATTTATTAATACATTAATTAGTAATTATATATGACAATATATGGAAAAATCTAAATATTACTGGTTTTATACATGTTTTTCAATTATAATTCTATAAATAAATAAACTTGCTTAGTCATTTTATTTTATTTTTATTTAAGTTTATTTATAATTACTAATAAATTAATTATTAAAGTAACTAGGCATTAAAAATTGGTAATAAAGTCTGTATTTCTAATATTTCTAATAAATTTATTGAAACAATAATAATACAAAATTATTATTATTATTATTATTATTTTATTTATATTATTTATAATTATTTTTTGTTTCATATTTATTTATGTATGTATTTATTTATTTGTTCCCTAAAATAAATAATATACTATATATATTATTATTATTATATATTGTGTTATATCAGTTATTTAAAAAAACATGTTTATCTATAAATATTAATAAATTAATTAGTAATTATATATGACTGGTTTAATTTAATATTACTGGTTTATATATATATATATATATATATATATATATATATATATATATATATATATATATATATATATATATACAGGTTTGGAGTAACTAGGCGTCTTTAAGTAACTTTAAGTAACTTGGAGTAACTAAAGTCTTTTTCTAATGCATATGTTTGAAATGTTTTTAGTAATAATTACAACTTGCTTAGTCATCTTATCTTTTATAGTAACTAGGCACTAAAAATGGGTAATAAAGTCTATATTTCTAATACAAATTTATTGAAACAATAATTATTAAATTATTATTATTTAATAATAATTATATAAATTATTATATATATATATATATATATATATATATATATATATATACACACACACACACACACACACATATATATATATATATACATATTGCATTTTGAAATTGCCACCAAGCTTGTGTAAGATGCACATTTGCATATATAAATGTGTGCTAAATGGGTCTATTTGGATAACCTAGATCGAAATGTCCTAAATATGCCTGAACTTAAGAGAGAATGTACAGATGACAGCATTACTACATCAGATAATGAAAATGGAAGAAAACAGAGAGTTCAGAACGAGTAAATAGTGATAGATGAGTAGACTTTAACCTTTGTAACGACACCGGACCCCGATATCATGACCCTGCGGTGCCCTTACCTGTTCAGCTGCCAGCGTGAGGTCCACACCTCCTCACTGCTTTGTGTTCTACTATGACGGCCAGTCAAAAGCCCTGCCTGTTCTCTGTAAGGTCCTGTTCTGCTTTCTTCCACGCAGTCAGAGAATCACAGAGCGGCAATACTTATTAAGATCATGACCTAATTTAGGCTCCAGCACGCAGAGCCCAGGGAGACGCCTGATTGGCCCACGCTTTGACATGACGACCCATTCCCAGTGGTAGCAGCATTGCCAGTTTAGAGGCGTTTCAGATCTTAAACTAGGCTGATTTTGACCCACAACCGGACAGGTATAAACAAGCGATGCAAGTTGCATATAATTTCACTGGAAAAGTAGATTTGTGTAACAGAACTTGGTGCAGGCAACACCAAAGTCATGGGTTTGAATGCACAGAGTGGTATAATGTTTGCCTATGCACTAAACAAACTATATATCTATATATTTATATACTATAAATATCAAACTACAACCATAAAACTGAGAATATAAGACTGTTAAAGCAACTTCTGTCCTTACCTGGTGCCACTTGATGTGTGATCCTGCTCACTCAGTTCCTTGCAATTCCACTGCTGAGTGTAAACCTTTACTGGAGCTCAGAGCTGATGGGGAAGGTGTCCTCTACGGACAGCAGAGCTATGCAAATCCTCACCTGAATTCTCCTCCCTCTACCTGGCATCACAAACTTCCTGCTCATCCTGCCAGTCAGCACATATACTACAGGTCAAACCGAAGTATTAAATCCTGGAATCCTAAGTAACAATTACATGCAAAGATCTCATTACAGTCTGACTTGAAAGTGGATAAATGCGTGGTTAAACAATGCAAATAGCCTATTATTGGCAGATCATAGAAGGTGAGTGGAATATTAGTAGCATGGCACTGTCCTTTTAGTATCTGTTGTCTATTTTACATTAATCCCTCCTTATGGGCACATGGCATTATGAAACCAGAGACAGCATCTCTTATGTATTCATAATGGGCTGCCGTAATTGCTATCTATCTAGACCACCATCTCAGATAATAAATCATTTCGTAAAACCTTTAGCAGCCTGAGGGACAGAAAAGATCACTGCCACGAGCTCCCGGATGGAAATGTCTGCCGGGACTTATCACACTTTTGAAACTGTCATTTGTTCCCACGTGCTTTCCGTTCAAAACCGCTGCACTTTTTTCATATCAATTGACCAATTGACCAATTGACCACGTTTTCAGTTGACCGCCATCATTTGCTTATAGGTCAACAGTAATACCTGATACATCTTAATTAAATTGCACATTTAAAAATGAGTCTTGTAAGTACAAAAACCACAGAGGCCATATTATTAAAGTGAAGGGCATATTTGTTCAGCTGGAAACTGAAGTGTGCTTCACAGATAGGCCTATGGTGCAAATAAGATGTAATCTCAGGCTTTAGCAAATGCAAATTAAAAGCACGTAGGCTTTTTTTAGCTGCACTGCAAAATAGCGACATCCGATTCCTGAACAAATCGCTTTTTCGGATCGTTCAATTGAATCAGGTTTACAAAACTGGTGTTGTGGCAAATTCTGACACACTGCCAGCTGATAGAAAAAGGAGTGAAAAAGAAAATCTGACTGCAAAAGTTTTATGAAAATTATACTGTCATACACAGTTTTTTTTTACTTGTATAGAGTATTTTCACAATGCGTCATCAATCAGCCATATTGGCGGCACTGAGGGTAAACAATGCCACTGAACTGAATGAAACTTGCATATTTTGCTGAATATTGCTGCTGAAAATGGTCAATTATTGTCATGGGCTGTACTAATCGGTCAGACCGGGAAAAACATTTGGAGTACTACAGACTGCCAAAAGTTATAACAAATCAAGGGGAAGAGTGCAAAAAGCTGTCTGAGGGACAAAAGGCATTTGCGATTGACCAAACTGAACCAGGATTTCCAGGGCAAGAATCTTGACAACATTTGTGTTTGTTCTATTTCCGGTCAGGTAGGTGAAATATTAGGCTAATATCTTAATTAATACACCTTGTACATATCTTTACCACCTATTAATTTTAGTTTGTCAAAAACTGCGCCCTTTCCTGCTTACTAAGTCCTTCTCTGTATGATTTAACAACTTCCACACGTTTTTTCAGTGGTTTAGACAGCATAAATTAAAACAACGTACTAACGTACATTAACTGTGCAATAAATGTTGTTTACATCCATGTGGCTGTGCATCCGTGTAACTGACCAAATCATTAGGTTTGACTTTGTTTTGTTAGCTGACTCTTAGCAGCAATAAACTGAACTGGGACACACGACTTACAATAAAGATCTTTATTTAATCAAAATTGAATATGTTGGGAAACGCTATGAAGTAAACAAATCACTGAATCGTTCTGTTCGAAAGAACCGATTCATGAAACTGATTCGAACTTCCCATCGCTAAAAGATACGTGCTCGATTGCTCTCGTGACTGTGAGCCGCTATATACCCTGACAAAAGTAAACAGTCTGGCTCGATTAGTAGTACTGCGTTTGGGCATCGTAATTCACGCAAACGCGGAAGCGACGACTACCACGGGTATTTTGTACACAGTGGATGCGGTGTCGCGCTTGACAATCTGAATCGTACGTTCATTTGTCTCTGGATTCGGACGGTCTTGAGACGCATGCAGCCCGGTGTGCCATGATTCCCATAGCGGTGGTGGTGTGTGTGATGGGCGGCTGGTGTACCGTATATCTGGCGGACACGCTGCTGAAGGTATCTCACCATCAACCCTTAATATCGACAGAGAGTAATTCACAACACAGAGGAATCAATTGTTATTGATATTTTCTAATAAGAATGTGATTCATTTGTCAAGGACATTAGATGAAGAGTAGCATTTTGCGTGACGTATGAAGTAATACCATTGTTCAGAACTTGTACCACGTTCATGTACCATTTTATTTACATTTACACAAACGAGTAAACATATTTGTACATTGTACCACGATGCTATCATGTTTTTTGATATGTGCCATTTTAGCATTATACCGTGAAGCTACCATGGTCTACCTAGTATCATTATAAGTGTAGTTACATTGTATATCTCAATGTACCATAATATTGTTATTTTATGTATTACTGTACCATGTTACTGCCATGTTTTAGGTTCGTTTTTCAGTTGCTACTTTAAAAGTTATTCTGTGTTAATTCTGTATGATTATCATAATGCAGTTACTCTTACTTAGGTTAGATTTTATGCAAGTATTAAAAAACACCTGGTAGTATACAGTTAATATCTGTGGTTAAAAATTTTTTTTTTAAGTGAGATAATCATATTTTATATATTATTTTTAGCATAAACTATTGTACCTACACTACCAGTCAAAAGTTTTTGAACAGTAAGTTTTTTTTAATGTTTTTCGAATTTCTTCTGCTCATCAAGCCTGCATTTATTTGATCCAAAATGCAGCAAAAGCAGTAATATTGTGAAATATTTTTACTATTTAAAATAACTGCTTTCTATTTTAATATATTTTAAAATGTATTTTATTATGCTGATTTGCTGTTTAATCATTTCATCAATATTTAAAACAGTTGAGTACTTTGCTTTTTTCAGGATGCTTTGATGGATTCAAAGATGAGCATTTTGTTTTGGAAAGAAATTAATCATTTAATTTAAATTGATTAAAAGTGATGATACAATCTTTTATAATGCTACAAAGGATTTCTATTTCAGATAAATGCTGTTCTTCTGAACTTTCTATTCATCAAAGAAACCTGAAAACATAATAATAATACATGTTTTGATGGTGTTAAGCAGCAAATCAGCATATTAGAATGATTTCTGAAGGATCATGTGACACTGATAATTGGAGTAATGATGCTGAAAATTCAGCTTTGAAATCACAGGTATAAATTACATTTTACAATATATTTAAAAAGAAAACAGTTATTTTAAATAGTAAAAATATTTCAAAATTGTACTGTTTTTGCTGTACTTTGGATCAAATAAATACAGGCTTGGAGAGCAGAAAAGACTTCTTTAAAAAACATTTAAAATCTTACTGTTCAAAAACTTTTGACTAGCAGTGTACCTCATTATAAATCCCTATTCCATCCTAACTACTGTTTTTGTCTCTCTCTCTCTCTCTCTCTCTCTCTCTCTCTCTCTCTCTCTCGATCTCTCTCTCCCTTTGTCTTTCACCTTCAGTCATCCAGTTCGGTGAAGAACCGCTATGAATCCTGGTTATCCTCAAATGGATTCACTCTCTCTCCGTTCCATATTAAATGGCACACTGGCATGTTCAACCGTCTGTTTGCCAGATGTGCTCACCTCAACCCTCACTTTCTCTACATCTGGTATGTTTCACTGTCTTCAAATTAGGTTTGCATGTTCAGATGACAATGATGCTTATTATGAGCTCTCTAACATTTATTGTTGTAATATACAGAGCTGTCAGTCTTTTATTCTTGTGATTCTACATTTAAAAAAATCAACATCTTTCAGTGTAACCATATAATATAAAGACCTGTAAGTGTGTGGCTGTTGCTGTAATAAATCCACAGTGATGATATTTAATTTGAGGACTTAAAGCTTTAGTCATTAAAAAAATTCTTAAGCTGCTTATGGTGAGTGCAGGGCATTATGGGTAACCCTTCTCCCTGCCCCACACAATCTCCTTCTATTTCTCAATCATCATAGTAAAAGATTTTTTTTTTTAAATGCAGGAGTTAAGATCTAATTTTCACCCGTTTCAGGTTCAGTGCTGGTATGGTGTTCGGGATTCTGGCGATGTTTGGGTCTGTGGTTCTCCTGAGCAAAACATTGCTGCAGACTTTGAGGCAGATGATGGCAGACACGCCGGAGGGGTCGCACGAACAGGTCTTGCAAGTGGTGGTGAGTATAGAAGAGCTCTGTAGGAATCAGATGATAATGGTGCACTTTAGTTTGAACAGCAATGAAAGTGTGAACCATCTGTGCTCAGCCTGATCATTCCAATCATTTTTTTATGTTTGTTTTATCATCAGGTGCCTGGTGTGAACCTTCCAGTCAGTCAGCTGGCCTATTTTTTCATTGCCATCTTGGTCAGTGGAGTCATACATGAGTTTGGCCATGGGGTGGCAGCACTAAGGTAACTTGATCATCTCAAAGATGCAAAATTTGACCTTGGACCACAAAATCAGTCATAAGGGTCAATTTTTTCAAATTGAGATTTATACATAGTCTGAAAGCTGCTGAATAAATAAGATTTCCATTGATGTATGGTTTGTTAAGATAGGATAGTATTTGGCCGAGATACAAGTATTTGAAAATGTGCAGTCTGAGGGTGCAAAAATATTGAGATATTGAGAAAATTGTCTTTAAAGTTGTCCAAATGAAGTTCTTAGCGATGCATATTACTAATCAAAAATTAAGTTGTGATATATTTACAGTAGGAAATGTTCCATAATATCTTTATGGAACATGATCTTTACTTAATATCTTAATGAATTGATCATTTTGACCCATACAGTGTATTTTTGGTTATTGCTACTTAAGACTGGTTTTGTGGTCCATGTTCACATATGTAATTTTTATGAAAGCCAGTTTTCACCACTGAATAAAAATTAAAAAAAGGTAATTGTGACTTTTTATGTCATAGTTCTGTTTTTTTTTCTCACAATTGCAAGTTTACATCGTACAATTCTGACTTTTTTCTTAGAATTGCATGATGTAAACTCACAATTCTGACTTTATATTATGCAATTTAAGAAAAAATAGTTGTTTAAAAAGTCAGAACTGTGTGATATAAACTCGCAATTCTGACTTTATATCGCAATTCTGAGAAAAAAGTTGCAATTGCATGTTTAAAAAGTCAGAACTGTGTGATAACTGGCAAATCTGACTTTATAAAATGGATTTGTGAGATATAAACTCACAGTTGTGAAGGGGAAAAAAAGTCACAGTTACCTTTATTTTTAAATCCGTGGCGGAAACTGTCTTCCATTAATTTGTGTCAGTAGCAACTCCAAACGTTTTAACACTTACTTGTCCCACATAAAGCCAGAATTTATAATTAAATAATAATAAAAAAACTTTCTGAGTCTTTTTGCTATTCCCTCAGCTTTAAGATGAAACTGAAATGTAATCTAATGGAGCAAAAACAAGATTGTCTTTGCAAGCATACATTTAAATCTTTCGATTTTTGCATTAATGCAAAATTTGGTTCACCTTAAGAAGATTCACAAACAATAACAAAATAAGTTTCATAATGTCTTATTATTTATAGGAAAATTACTTGCGTAATAATACTTAAGTCTTCTAAAGTTTGCATGCACATTTGAGAGAAAAGAGAGTGAATGACTGTAAAGTGCCATGAGAAGTTTTGGGTCGAGCTGCTCCATCGCAAACTCAAATTTCACCCCATTTGACTAGTAAAATTCTCTGAAGTCTGCATGTAATGTAGGTAAAGTGCTTCTTGGTTTGTTCCAAGTCAAGTTATACAAGAAAGTCTCTGTGGTGTGTTCTGTTTAAAAAAAGCTTGTTTTAAAAGGATAGTTCACCCAAAAATTAACTTTACCCTCATATCGTTCCTGAACCGTAAGACCTTCGTTCATCTTCAGAACACAAATTAAGATATTTCTGATGAAATCCAAGAGCTTTCTGACCCTGCACTGGATTCTCCTACCATCATAAAATTACAGTTGTACCACTGATGTCAAATGGACTATTTTAATGATGTCCCTACTACTGACCCTGAATGTGATCAGGGTCATAAAGCTCTTGTATTTCATCAAAAGTAGTTTGCGTTCAAAAGATGAACGAAGTTCTTGCAGGTTTGGAACAACATGAGGGTAAGCAATTAATGACAGAATTGTCATTTTTGGGTGAACTACTCCTTTAAATTTATATGGAGCATAAACATATTTCTGCATGTTCTTCTCAGGGAGCAGGTGAAGTTGAATGGTTTTGGCATGTTCATGTTTGTGGTTTATCCTGGAGCGTTTGTGGACCTTTTCACCACACATCTGAACCTCATCTCACCAGTCCAGCAGCTCAGAATATTCTGTGCTGGTAAGTCTTTTTAAACCACTTATTTCACAAGCACCTGCATATGCAATTCATAAAACCTCCACTAGACGGCAGCACACTTTATTACCAAACCAGAAGTTTTGTTTAACCACTTCTTATTCCTTTTTATAAGACAAAAAGTAAGTATATAACATTTTCTACGTCGTCTGTCTTTGTATAGGTGTATGGCACAACTTCATGCTGTGTGTTGTGGCCCTCAGTTTCCTGTTCCTGCTGCCTATCTTCCTGTTTCCATTGTATTACACTGGAGCAGGGGCTCTTGTCACTGAGGTGGTGGAGGTCAGGTCACCTTTTATCTTTAAGTTTTATGTTTAGATGATATCCTTAGTGTCTGAGATCAGTTTGGTTTGTTTTTATAGGGCTCCCCATCAAGTGGACCTCGTGGGATATTTTTAGGAGATCTGCTTACCCAGCTGGAGGACTGTACTGTTCAGGGAGTGCAAGACTGGCACAACTGTGTTCAGCATTTATCCCATAATCCTCAGACGGGATACTGTGTTCACACTCCCAAGCTGCAGCTCAGTCGGACACAAGGAAGAGGTAATGACCTGCATTATACTCTACTGTATAATAGTTTGGCGTCAGTATGATTGTTTATTGAACAAAGATGCAATAAATTGATCAAAAGTGACGATACAGATGTTTATAATGTTACAATTTTTTATTTCAAATAAATGCTGTTTAAACTTTCTCTTCATCAAAGAATCCTGAAAAAAACAATGTGGTTTCCACAAAAATATTAAGCAACGCCAACTGTTTTGATCAGTTGAAGTCAGCATATTAGAATGATTTCTGAAGGATCCTGTGACACTGATTTAACTCTGATATTTCTTCCACTCAGCATTCAAGCGCCTCGATGGCACTATGGAGTGCTGTGGGAACAACAGCTTGACAGATCTCTGCTTCTCTTACAGTAACAATGTGGAGAGCAAATTGGTAAGACAAGCATCTTTTCTGAAATAGTCCCAGTTAGTATTGGGAATTTGATTCAAATTAGAACTGTTATAAAACTTAAAATGAGTCTATTCTGTTTATTTCTCTTAGTATTAGCAATAAACTATCAGTGTTGTTTTCGTCAACGATGACGATGACGAAATCATTTCGTTGACGCCACTTTTTTTCATGACGATAATGAGACGATGATGAGATAAAAATGGCTTGTTGATGACTAAATCATGACGAGACATGTGTGAGTTTTCGTTGACGAGACAAGAATAGACGAAAATGTTAGTGGGTGGTCCGTCAGACATTTAAAATGCATGACATTTCTGCTTATTGTGCATGCCAATTAAAACTTAAAAAGTATCTGACGCTATGGCAAGCCGTTTTAGCATTAAATACTCTTTGCTATACTAGTATGGCAAGCCGTTTTAGCATTCCATCCTTGTTTGTCTTTTATGTTCTAAAACATTCCTTCATTATTGTAATTATTGGTGAAAATAGTCGATCCGGAAGCTCACATTGTGTTGAACTATAGATCTGCTATTTTCAGAACTTATAAGTGACACTACCCAACAGCAAAATACTTACTGACCTACATTAATTTGTTAAAAGACTACTTTTTCCCCTTTTTTTGACTAAAACTAGACTAAAACCTTTTTGACTTTTCGTCAACTAAAACTAGACTAAAACCTTTTTGACTTTTCGTCGACTAAAATTGGACTAAAACTATCACATATAGAAGTGACTAAAATTTGACTAAAACTAAGAAGCATTTTAGTCCAAAAGACTAAGACTAAATCTAAGATGGTTGTCAAAAACAACACTGTAAACTATATTGCATTGTCAGATAATGACACCTTATGCCTAAACACTGTAAACATTTTATCAGTGTAATATTGTGAATACAGTGCCTTTTCACATTTTGGTATGTTGCTGCTTTATGTTAAACTGCTTTAAATGACTTTTCCCCCACATCAATCTACACTCCATACACCATAATGACAAAGCAAAAACAGAATTGACACAGCTTTGTACATCTATTAAAAATAAAAAGCTTAAATAAGTACATTGCATAAGTATTCATACCCTTAACTCAGTACTTTGTTAAAGCCTCAAGTCTTTTTGTGTATGATTTGAAAAGCTTTGCTCATCAACATTTGGCAATTATCTGCCATTCTTCTCCTCAACTCTTCACCTCTCAAGTTCTGTTAGGTTGGATGAGGGTAGACGCACGGTTTCTCCAGAAATGTTTGATTGGGTTCAAGCCCAGACTTTATAGGACATTATAGTTGTCTATAAGCCACTCTTGCTGTGTGCTTAGGCTCATTGTCCTGTTGGAGGGTGAACCTTCTGCCCAGTCTGAGGTTCTGAATGCTCTGGACTGGGTTTTCATTAAGGCTACCTCAATATTTTGGTACACTGAGCTTTTCATCTACTCTGACGAGTCTTTCAGTCCCTGTCGCTGAAAAAGCCCTGCAGTGCTTGGTCTCCTTCAAACATGGTGCCTGGAATTGAGGTTCATCAGACCAGAGAATCTTGTTTCTCACAGTCTGAGGGTCCTTTAGGTGCTTTTATACAAATTCCAAGTGTATTTTAATGTGTCTTCTCTGAGGAGAGGATTGAGTCTTGCCACAGCACCATAAAGCCCAAATCGGTGGAGTGTTGCAGTGATATTTGCCCTTCTGTAGGTGTCTCCAGTCTCAGTTTGGCCAGCTCTAGGAAGAGTCCTGGTTGTTTCAAACTTCTTCCATCAGGGTAACAGAGAATACATGCTTCTGTGAACCTTCAATGTAGCAGAATATTTTCTGAAGTCCTGCCCAGATGTATGACTGCATACAATCCTGTTTCTGAGCTCTACAGAAGGGTTTTTTTTTTTTAACCTCAGGGCTCTGATATGCATTTTCAGCTGTTAGACCTTTTATTAAGATGTGTGTGCCTTTCCAAATCATACCCATTCAATTGAATTTGCCACAGGTTAACTTCACTCGAAGTGTAATAACATCTACAAGCAATATGTATGCTCCTGAGCTACTTTTTTTAACTTTCGAAGATAAGGGTATGAATACTTATGCAATGGAATCATTTAAGTTTTTTATTTTTTTTAATAAAATTGCGAAGATGTTAACATGTTTTTCGGTTTGCCATTATGGTGTATAGAGTGTAGATTAATGTGGAAAAAAATAATTAAAAACCGTTTGACATAAGGCAGCAACATAACATATATATTTTTTTATATTTATTTATTTTTTTAAATGAAGGGGTATGAATACTTTTGCAAAGCACTGTATGTAAAGTGTGCTGTTGACTAACAAGTCTTTGCCTGTCTGAAAGAGATATCCAGAAATATCTGAAATGAAAACACTGATCCATTTTTGCATTACTGTCATCTTAGTCTTAGTATTTTTGACACTTTAAACTATTGCTGCTTTTCCCCCATGCTAGTTTGCCTGCCTGCCGGTCAGAAAAACCATTGAAGCGAGCCGTACATGCCGTACAAACACGGACTGTCAAACAGACTTCATTCCAAGCTTGTGTTTAATCCCGTCTCTGGAGAACCAGACCAGACTGATTCGGGTCAAACACCCACCGCAAACAGACATGCTGTTCGTCGGCTACCCTTCACACCTACAGTATTCAGGTCAGGCAGATTCTATTCTAATTTAACCAGGTTTGTGCGAACAAATATTGTTTTTAAACATGGTCATTTCTTTATTTTTAGTGAGTCTCACCAACTTCGTTCCTCGTTTGGCCTTTCTTCATCCAGACCTGCCTGTCATGCTGGAGACATTCTGCAAGTATCCTTCCCACGCTGTCAGTATTTACAGCACTCTTAAAGGGCAAGGTCACCCAAAAATGAAATTCTGTCATTTAATTACTCACCCCCATGTCGTTCCAAACCCGTAAGACCTTCTTTCATTCTCATCATTCTGTCCCTTTCAAGTCTTTTGAACAGTATGCTGCTGTTAACTAGCCTTAACTTCCTGTGTGCTGAGATACCTCGTCTCATTATCTGGAGCCCTTGCTGTGGTAAACGCAGTCCCGTGTTTTGCACTGGATGGCCAATGGATGCTCACAGCATTCCTAGAAGCCACACTGAGCTCTGTGATCCCAGAGAGAAACAACCGAGAGCTGATTGGCTTCTTTTTTCTGCTGGGAGGCAGTGCCCTTCTAGCAGCCAACGTGGCTCTGGGTCTGTGGATGGTCACAGCACGGTAACGTACAGACATCTCCTCTAAACAGACCGCTTGGGGGAAATTGCTTATTGAAGAATCTTCTTGAACTAATGGAGGGTGATTTTACCTTTGCTGGTAATTGCCAGATTGCCCACCCTGAGAGGGCGGCCCTGGAGGGTTAAGAGTGCTGCTGTACTTGAGAAACTCTTTATCGATGTGCTCTTATGTTTGAATGGCTCAGCTAGAAACAAGCTGCATGATTTTTCACAGTGACCTCAGGACAGTGCCAATAGTGCCCTCTCGGATATATAAATATGTGTTAAAAGTGTGTTTACTTCATCATGTGAACAAATACATGGAGGATTGTGGGCATTACTTGCCTGTTTGGCCTCTGTCTTCCTGAAGTACATTAGACACACATAGTATGTGTAGTTTTACGTTGTACGTTCTGTTCCTGAGTGTCTGTAATTCAGTTTTTCGCACACCAGCTCAACCCAAACATTTACAGCTTTACTGCATAATAAAGCCAACTTCATTGACCCAAGTTGGGAAATTTGAGAAGCAAATAAAACAGGAGCACTCAGAAATCTACAATAATGTTGAAAAATTTTACAACACAGCCAGCCAAATTTGCTCGAGTTGTCTTAACCGAGCCATTTTAATTCAATTTCTAAGTCAATTTAGAATTCTTTAATTTTTAAATCGATTTGTACAATGGCATCTGCAACTGAAAATGTTTGCTGTTGCATGATGTTGCATCCATGCTCCACGCCACTATAGATTTCAATGTACAGTTCAAGATGGTTGCCATCAGCTAGTAGCATCAACCAAAACAGAGCGCACCTTAAAAACAATCTAAACTTAAAATGTAATGCATAGTGTTGTGTATATATAAGGACAGGACACAGCATGAAACTGCACACTACTGCAGTATTATTGAACTTTGGAAATTAGCTTTAGTTGCTTAGTCTGAGATTGGTTTGTTGTATACAGAGTTGAACATTACCAGTCAAAAATTTTTGAACACGCGAGATTTAAAATGTTTTTTTAAAGAAGTCTCTTCTGCTCAGCAGGCCTGCATTTATTTGATCCAAAGTACAACAAAAATTCAATTTCGAAATATTTTTACTATTTAAAAAAAAACTGCTTTCTCTTTAAATGTATTTTAAAATCAAATTTATTCCTGTGATTTTAAAGCTGAATTTTTAACATCATTACTCCAGTCACACAAGAAATCATTCTAATATTCTGAATTTCTATAATGTGTTTCCCCCCATGTGTTTTCTGATCTTTGGATCTTTCTATTCATCTATTCAAAAATGTACTTAACTGTTTTAAATATCGATAATAATAATAATACAAATGAACAGCAAATCAGCATATTAGAATGATTTCTGAAGGATCGTTGACACTGATGAGCAATGATGCTGAAAATTTTACTTTGATCATGGGATAAATTACATTTTAAAATATATTCAAATAGAAAGCAGTTATTTAAACGGTAAAAACATGTCACAATATTGCTGCTTTTGCTGTATTTTGGACCAAATAAATGCAAGCTTTTTTGAGCAAAAGAAAATCTTTAAAAAACAAAGTCTCACTGTTCAAAAACTTTTGACTGGTAGTGTATGTTCTGACAAAACTGTGAAAAATGTTCACAAAGACAAGGTTAATCAGTTGCTGAACATGCTTTAATGTGCATGGGAAGTGTTCATATTGTCTCTGTTAATATTGTTTATATCATATCTGTATACTGTGAATATTTTCCCCAACAATTAGCCTGTGGGTTGAAAATGCACTAAAATAGGAATTATTACTTGTTTTTAAGGTACTTTATCTCTGTATCCTTGTTGTCCTTCCTGACCCATTGAACATGTTTATAAAAGGCAAAAATTTGCATAAAGCTTTCTGTGTCATTGACTTATTTGTTTGTAGAGACATCAGTGCTGCTCTAAACACGTTTGCCAAGCCTGATGAATATTCTGCAAGTCTGAAACATCACATGGAAGTTGATAAAGTGATTTTTTTTTAAATGGATAAAGACAATTATGGAAAAGCTATGTAAGACAAATGCATGAGAAGACAGGATAATGTAAAGACTCTCAATGGGAATCGGTTCAACACTGCAGCTGGAATTGCTTGCTAGTTCAGCGGTGAACAGGGTAAGATCTGTCTCGACGTTTTGAAATGGCCGGGACAGAGTCCTGATCTAAACACGATTGAAAATGTGGCTAAGAAACCCACTACAATTACCGAACTCTGGAAGAAAGGTGGACCAAGATCACACAAGCGCAGTGTGAGAAACGTACAGGTAATATTCCTAACATCAAGTATTTATACACTGTTCTCAAATTTTGAGCACCGCTTTATATAAAAATGTCTAATATCTCTTGCAGAACATTTATTGCCATTAGATGTCAGTATTGCCTCATTTGAAGCTGAATTTGGAGGCCTAGAAAATTAGACCCTAAGAAAAGTTTCATCCTATTGTTGTTGGATGTCATTTTGTCATGATATAACATAAATTTGTAATACTGAACACATTTCCTTCTTATCAAAGTGAGCCGCCAATCTGGCTGGAAATAATGTGAGGACATCTTGAGAAAAGGGGATAAGGAGAAATGTCTCATGGGTAATAGAAATCTGTGATGGTCTGAAAATGGGTGTTGTCAGGACTCTAAGATGACAGCTGTGTTTTCAAAGAAGGTGATGTTCTCAGCGAGGAGGATACAGTTAGTTTACAGTAATGGAAATGTGATGTCTTGGTTCATCTGATGTCAGAAAAGGCGTCACAGGGAAGGGTGTAGTACTTTCGTTGGCTGATGGACACTGCTACTTTGTTGTATGTATGTCCTGTCATTCTCAAGGACATCTGAAAGTGAATTGATTTCAAAGATGGTGGCTGTCAGCGAGTTAATGGCTTCTGCATGTCTCTTTTCCCCTGCTGCAAGGCTCTATGGGAAAATGTTAGCAATTATGTGGTCAACTTGCCAGCATTTGTAGTCTCCAACCAAATATATGTGAACTTGCATAACTCTGAGGTTTTTTCTGCTTCACTATGTACAGTGTTCAAAGTTTATGGCCCAGAGTGATCTTGAGGGATCATTCCATGGCTCGTTCTTGGACAACATTACTGAACTTTTCATACTGTCAAACTGTATCGATTGCTATCATCAGACATGTGATCTATGTTTTCATTGTTAGGAAGAAGTGTCGATTCATGGAATGTCCAATAAGGTTTAGAACATAGTGAGGAGAGCAACTAACTGATATGAAACGCACACAACTAAACACACTTTGAGAAAGGGACAGAAGTTCATGGGTCAGGCTGCAGTTTTCCCTCAGGTCCTTCAGTCAAGGGATTTTGTGTATGCACCAGCATTTTTGACATTTCTGACTTGAGTTAATATCGGAATCATATGGCATCTGATCATTGAAGACCTTCATCTGGTCCATAATGTCAAAGAACTCTTATTTAGTGACTCTGATGGAGGTGTAGAGCAGAACTGTCCATCAATTTATCCTTTGTTGGCTTTATGTGTGTCGGATGTACTGCTATAATTAGCTTTGGTTGTGCATGTTTCTGGGTTTTTCTTTTCTTTGTTGGCTCATTTACTCAGAAGAAGGGTGTGTTGACGTTGCGTTCGGGACGTGCCCCCAGGGAAGATGGAGGACTGTATGTCTGTGCTATTTCAGAGGGAAAATAATTACACATGGATGTGGTTGTGCGTGGGGAGACAAGACTCCTCCCTTCTTACCGTCACCCAGAAAGCCTTGAGGCTGTTTATATGTGTGTCTGTTTTTAGTTTAGGAGGATGAACTAATTGCTGGCTTTAATATATAAATCCAGAACTGTGTCCGGAGAATGAGATATGTATTATTGTACAGTCATCCTTCATTGCTGTTTAATTTAATTGATTTATTTTTATAATAATGCCTCCTCAATCTTTTAATCCAGTGTCATTTTTCCATGGAGGTAATGCTTTATACTGACGTATTATTTTTGGGAATACATTATTCAAGTCGATTTCATTGGTCATCATGACATCAAGAACCTTTGTTTCATTTAATACTTTATTTAGGTAATTTTGAAAATTAAAAATAAAACATACAAAATATAGCTGATTAGCCGGGTTCAAGCACTTTAAGGCATTTAAGCATATGAAAAAAAGACATTATGTAGCAAGCCTTTTTTTGCAAAAACAGGTAATTTACAATAGATATATTATGTTTTGTAACATTTATGAATGTTATAGTGCCTGCTGTGGTCCAATCTCCTTACAATTTAGCATGCTTGTTTAGAATCACCTGTCGCACCAGGTTTCGTGAAGTTTTGAGTTTTCCTTTATGCTTTGTAAGATTTTGGGAAAATTTTGAGAGGCACCTTTTCTAAACGGCTACAGTACATTTAAATATTTTTGGATAATTATTGACCTAGAGAGACCAGAGAATTGTAGCTACTGCAGTGTTTTTTTCCAGATTGAGTGAAAAATCTCGGACTAGTTTGCAAAAGTAAGTATTTTTTTCCCCCTAAGTTTTTTACATCTTCTCAGTCATTTAATAAAAAAATTGATTGACAGCAGTTGTTCAAGAGGCAAAGTTGTCTGGAAGATTACCGGAGGAGTTCTATCGTATGATAGGAATATTGTGTGTGTGTGTGTGTGTGTGTGTGTGTGTGTGTGTGTGTGTGTGTGTGTGTGTGTGTGTGTGTGTGTGTGTGTGTGTGTGTGTGTGTGTGTGTGTGTGTGTGTGTGTACCTGGTATTTATCACATTATGGGGACCAAATGTCCCCCACAAGGGACACATTTCCTAGGTCCCCATGAGGAAACAGGCTTATAAATCATGCACAATGAGTTTTTTTTTAGGAAGTAAAGGTGTGCACAATCTCCTGTGAGGGCTAGGTTTAGGTGTAGGGTAGGTGTAGGGCCATAGAAAATACGGTTTGTACAGTATGAAAACCATTACGCCTATGGAATGTCACCATAAAACATGTAAACACAACGTGCGTGTGCGTGTGTGTGTGTGTGTGTGTGTGTATGTGTGTGTGTGTGTGTATGTGTGTGGGCTTGTTTTTATATCCTGGTGGGGACCTAAACATCAATACACACAGACTGGTGAGAACTTGGAGTCACGGTGGGGACCTAAATTGAGGTCCCCATGGGGGAATAAGATTATAAATTTTTCAGAATGTAAAAATGCAGAAAGTTCCCTCTAAGGGTTAGGTTTAGGGTTAGGGGTAGGTTAAGGGGATAGAAAATACAGTGTGGACAGTATAAAATACATTGCACCTATGGATGTCCCCACAAGGATAGTGGAACGTGTGTGTGTGTGTGTGTGTGTGTGTGTGTGTGTGTGTGTGTGTGTGTGTGTGTGAAAAACCATGCAAAATACAATTGTTCTTTCGAACGTTTTAGCCTCCCTTTGCGACAGTGAGTCGAAAGTTCAACTCTTTTTGATAGTTATTGATTCTTCTGATCGGGCAAAAACCTAGTTCGCAAAAGTAGTTTTTGCAAAAAATCCAAAATACCCAAATATTTCACCAGGCTCACGATCAAATCTGAGGCATGTGTTTTGTCCGGCGTGAGTCAAGGTTTCCAAGGACACAAGACAATTGAGCCTGTGACTGACGGTTTAGGAGTTATGAGCAATTTCATACTTTTGATCAGCGTAGCGCCCAGGCTGGTTGTTTCAACCCTATTGTTATTGTTAGAATGGCCAAGGATCAGCAAGCTCCATGTAAAACTGATCGGACAGACCAAACCGCAAGTCATAGAGACTTGAAAATTGGAGGGATGGTAGTACTTTCACCGTTCATAACGTCACCAAGGTTTGCCCTAATTTGCCTGACAGGGCGCTACAGCAGTCAAAAGTAGGAAATCGCTCATAACTCCTAAACGGTTTGTCGCAGGCACAAATGTCATTGGAATCCTTGGCTCACATCGGACAAAATGCATGCTTTGGATTTGTCCATGACCTGGCGAAATTTTCAGGTATTTATTTATTTTTTATTTCCTTTTGAGAACTAATCCTAAGTTTTTCGCTTGATCAGAACCAAACCAGTGCAGAAAGATTCTCTGGAGAGTGAATGTCAATAATTATCAAAGTTGAACTTTTGACTCTCCGCCGCAAAGGGACGGCAAAACGTTCGAAAGGGGCAGGCCTGTCTTTATTAAAACGGCTATAATTTTTGAATGAGATATCTTCACCAAACAACATGTATGTAAAAGCTAAATCTGAGGTCACATTAAAAAAAATCTCAGACCTTGGCCACTTGGTGGTGCTTAAAAGAGGGAAAAAAAACATAAAAACGGCCATAACTACACACTACGTTTGTCCTGTTGACTTGAAAATTGGTTCTCATGGCCCAAAGTGCCACAAGAATCTATAAGGACTTTGCATATCTCAAAAAACATGGCAGCCATTGGCCGATGAGTTTTGAGCACCTATTAGACAAGATTAATGAAGGCCAAACTCAGTGGGCCTGTTTGATTGAAAATTGCATTTTCCAAAATGGCGTAAAGGATTGTATATTGCATGGTTTTGTCTCTAGAACCACTGCTGTCAATCAAACCATCCTAGTCCTAGGTTTTTTGCTCAATCTGGAAAAAAACACTATAGTGCAATTCTCTGGATTCTAGGTCAATAATGATCAAAAAATACATTTAATTTAGGCTTTGGGAAGCTACTACAGGGTCATTTAGAAAAGGGGCCTTTTAAATATACCCAAAAGCCTATAAAGCCTAAACGAAAACTCAAAACTTCAAAACCTCAAAACCTTGTGAGCACATGCGACAGGTGATTTTAAACAAGCATGCCAAGATTTAGGGAGATTGGACCACAGCTTGTGCTGTAACAGTCATAAATCTTTAAAAAACATCATATTTCTATGTCAAATTTAGGTAGATCCATAGATTTAGGCTTGCTAAATAATATGTAATGTCTTTTTTTTCATATGTGCTTAAATGCTTCAAATCGCTTAAACCCCAGTAATCGCTGCTTGCAGCTGTATTACTTATTACCTTTAATATATATTTCTTGTTCCTTTTCATTACTCAGTTTGTATGTATTAAACCAGCTTATTTGTTTCAGTATGACAGTCTTTGTGTTGCGTGTCATAGTCAGCTTATAATGTGATTCACAAGCTTAGACAATGCTTGGACACAAAGACACTTTTCTGTCAGTATCAGTGTTTTCTATAAAGATAAGCCCGTTACAGTTACAGAATGTGCATGTTTCATGATTTTTGAGAGAGGGAGAGACTGTTCGTAGCTCACATACTTCGGAACAAAAAAACAATGTGAGTCTCAGGTTTTAGTCCAGTTGGAGATACTTCTATTAGACAGAAACAAAAAAAAAAAAAAAGTAGTTTTGACTATGTTGTGTCTATTTCAGGTACCTTGTCTGTTTACACAAAATTCATTAAACATATCATTAAACAGCTATTTTTGTCAAAGTAAAAGCCACATATAGGTAATGACCTATGTTTTTGTTGTATGCCTGTGGTTAACCGAGGCACCAAATATCTCATGTTGTCACATTTTTTTCTTTGCCTTTGTAGAGCAAAGGCAGTTTGATAGGAGTGCTGCTTTCTGCCATAATACTCTAAATTGAAGGTTTGCTCTGATAGATAAGTCACAGTAAGCTTGGTTTCATACAGTATCCTAAGTTTGGGAAACACAGACCACAATTATCTGGAGGGTATGACCAAGTTAGACAAATCACAACAGCACTGCTGTGCGAATATTTCTCCTGGCATTTACAAACTGTAGGCTGACAGTAACCATAATTCCACAGTTACTGCATTTTTTTTTCAACTGATATTTTTAGATATTATAAAAATAGGCACCACTATTATACTCCTATTATACTATTATATACAGTTAAGGTCAGAACCCTGATCTTCAAATTCCAAAAGTTTTCACCCCGACAAAGGATTTGTGGGACCTGAAGGATTTTTTCACAAATAAGGGACGTATGAACAACTGAACAAAAAAAAAAAAAAAAAAAAAACACACACACACACACACACACACACACACACACAGCTGTGGATCATTCAGGTAACAACACAGTATTAAGAATCAAGTGTATGTAAACTTTTGAACAGGGTCATTTTTATAAATTCAACATTTTTTTTTTTCTTGTGGACTATATGTAAACATCTTTAAAGGTCCCATATTGTACACATTTCTGGAGGTTTATTTTAGTTGTTGATGTCCTTAAGAATATATATTTGCGGTATAAGTGCCAAAATCCATCTCAATATATTTTAACAGCTCCTTTTTTAGGAGCTCTGTCAAAAGCAGGTCGATTTTGGCCCATCTAATTAATATTCATGAGCCTCTCTTCTGATTGGCCTGTTGTTTTCTGAGTGACGCACAGCCAGGCCAACCACAGGTAACTACGTCATGTATGCTGTAAGCGAGCTCAGAGCAATAGAGAGATCCTAGCCTGCTGATACTCAACAGGATATTTGAGAATGATCATTAATGTTTTTTCTTTTTCAAACACTGAATGCAGTAAGCTACATAACTGTTGCTTTAGTAAAGCCCCTTTCACAATGCGCGCTGATTCTGGAAAATTACGGGAACGAGCGCTGTGTGAACAAAAGCCAGAACCATAAAGGCGGTGTTGTAGTGATGATGCACGTTATCATGCGACTCTTCACAACGAAAAAATACGTGCAAAGTGGAATGAAGCAGCGATCAGGCAGAGCCAGCTCCTCACTATCAGCGCTGAAGCACAGTTTGTTCAGGTTAGTTTAGGTTTAGTGAATCGTACGCGTCGCATTACATCTCACATCCAAATGTCACATGTCTTTATGGGTTGTGTGTAAAGCACGCACAGATTCCGGAAAACAACTGTGATTGAACCAAATCAAACAACTCCGGAACAAATCATGGGACACATTATCCGTGTATTTACCGGAATCGCTGTGTGAAAGAGGCTGAAGTTGACTACCACTGGTCTCTTATATTCACGTTGTTCGGAAGCCTGTGCAATGATGTAGTTTCCTGACATCTATAGACTGAACAGCGTTTTCTCGACTTGTTTTCGTGTTGTTGTTGCTCAACAATGGAATGGATTGTTGTCTGGGTTTGACAAAAGGAGGGTGGGACGGTGGTTGGTGACTGAAGGCGGTGACTGAGTAGATCGGACGTCACATCGTTACGGAAGTCACAGCGTCTCGTGAAAAGAAGCTACTTTAAGCAGGCTGTGTGCAGTTTAGTGTGGATTGACTGCTTTGAAACTCATATGGTAGTTACATAGCCCCTAGACCTCAGTTATCATGAAAAAAGCCAGGAAATTTCGATTTTGACAATATGGGAGCTTTAATGTGAAATATCTTATTCAGGTCAGTACTAAATAGAAAATAACATGCATTTTGTATGGTCTCTCTTATTCTGGTAAAATAATTGACATTTAGCAGATTCTGCCAGGTGTATGTAAACTTTTGCAACCTAAGGAATGTCTAACTATATTTTAATGTGTATGAACTTGCCTTCTTTCATTGTCAGTGGTGTGTATGAATTGAAGAGCTGTTGCGTGTGTGTGTTTTTAGTATCTCTGTGTAATGACATACTGTCAGTCTGTTTCTGTGCATACTGTAAACAGAGCAGCGACGCATGAGCTTTAGCCCTGCCATGTGTCTGCAGTCCTTCCCCTGCATCTCCCTCTCTCATTGGCTCACTCGTTTTCTCATTCAGTCTCCATATGTTCCATATCTCTACCGCCTGTGTTTAAACTAATGTTTGTGTACCCTTCTCTGTCTTGCCTTTTAAATACCGGTTTCAACTGAAAGGTCTCATGCTGAGGAGCCGACCCTCCCTCTCTGTGTAGTTGGTCTTCCTGACCACGGCCTCCTGTTCACTAACAACATAATGAGACACGATACGCTCTCCTGGAAAATGATGTCTGTAAAAAGAAGCTCTCGCCTCCTCACTAACCACAATTGCTTTGTGTATAAATATAGCTTTTGGAAGGCATGGTTCCATTCTTTGTACAGCTGCTTGGGATTTTTTTTATGTATTTGAATTGAATTTGATGAAAATAAAGTAGAGTTGATATTTTGTAGCAAATACTGTAAAAATGGGATGTGGAGACACTCAGTCACAAAGAATTCTTGCTAGGTGTTTGACAACAGTTGTTCGTCATCATAGTTCATACCAGAAAAAACAAATATTTAGCTTTATGTGGTAAAATAACTGAGAATGTAAATAAACTCAGAAGCTGTTAAAAAAGTGTTCTGTCATTATTTTCTCACCCTTAAGTTGTTTCGACACTTGATAATGTGCAAGTGGAACTTCAAGACTAGGGGTTCAGTAAGATTTTAAAATGTCTTTTGTTCTTACCAAGGCTGCATTTATTTGATCAAAAATGCAGTAATATTGTGAAACGTTACTGAATTGTAACATTTCTATTTACTAATGGAATATATTTTAGTATATTAAAACAGAACCTGAATTTCAGCACTCATTACTTCTGTCTTAAATCTCTTGTGATCCTTTAGAAATTATTCTAAAATGCTGATTTGGTGCTTAAAGGCACAATATTTATGTTTTTTTTATTTATTAAAATATCCAGAAACCACTAGCTGAAAACTTGAAAACTTGTCAATGTTGAAATCTATTCATTGAAATAGATTCATGAAATCTAGTCAAAATATTTTGAGAATAAAGTCAAAATTACAAGAATAAATTCAAAGTGTTTCGAGAATAAAGTCAAAATATTTTGAGAATTCATTCATATCAGTTACAAGATGGCTACGGATTGGGAGCACACAAGATATTCCAAAGTCTCAGCTTTCAAAGTCCCGCCACATTAAAAGTGTGAAAAACACATTATTATATTTTCGAAATTTTTACTTTATTCTCGCAAAAAATGTCGACTTTACTCTCGAAACATTACGACTTTATTCTCCTAATTTCAGCTTTATTCTCGAAATTTCGACTTCATTCTCCTAATTTCAACTTTATTCTTTGAAATTTGACTGTTTTTTAGTCGATTTTTTTAAAACATGGCACAAAAATGTTGCTCCAGAAAACAGTGGTGCTTAATTTGAAATAAATGTTAAACTTGAATGAACAAAGTTCAAAAGAACAGCATTTATTTGAAAATTATTTTACTCTTGAAAAATTGGGACTTTATTCTCGAAACATTACGACTTCATTCTCGTAATTTCATTCTGGAAATTTCAACATTATTCTTTATTCATTATTCATTGTTCTATTCATTATACTAATTTAACTTTATTCTCAAAATTTGGCTTTATTCTTACGAGAAATGTTCCCATAAAAAATTCCGACTATTCTCAAAATATTTTGACTTTATTTTCGAAACATTTCAACTTTATTTTTGAAACCTTTCAACTTTATTCTCAAAATATTTAGACTTTATTCTCAAAACACTGAATTTATTCTCGTAATTTTGACTTTATTCTCGAAATTTCGGCTTTATTCTCGAAACATTTTGACTTTAATTTTCAAAACATTTCAACTTTATTTTTGAAACATTTCAACTTTATTCTCAAAATATTTTGACTTTATTCTCGAAACACTTTGAATTTATTCTCGTAATTTTGACTTTATTCTCGAAATATTTTGACTTTGTTGAATTTACATTTAATGTGGCACTAAATCGTCGCTGTAGCAAACAGTGGTGCTTAATTTAAAAAAAAAAAAAACATTTCTTATGATCTTTAATAAATAGAAATTTCAAAAGAACAGCATTTATTTGAAACGTAAATCTTTTGTATTATTTTATTCTCAAAAATTTTTTACTTTATTCTCGAAACAGTAAGACTTTATTAATCTCATAATTTTAGTTTTTTTTTTTACATTGCACTAAAACGTTGCTGTAGAAAACAGTGGTACTTAATTTGACCCCCAAATTTTTTTTATGATTCTTTGATGAATAGAAAGTTCAAAAGAAGAGCATTTATTTGAAATGCAAATCTTTTGTATTATTTTATTCTCTAAAAATTTTGACTTTATTCTCTAAACATTACAATTTTATTCTCATAATTTTAACTTTATTCTCAAAACATTTCGACTTTATTGTAATTTCGACATTATTCTTGTAATTTCAACTTTATTATCAAAATTTTGACTTTATTTTCAAAACATTTCAACTTTATTCTTGTAATTTCTACTTTATTCTCGTAATTTCAACCTTATTCTCGAAATATTTTGAATATTCTAAAAATATTATGACTTTAATTTAACTTTAATTTTAGATTTTTTAATTTTTTAACATACCACTAAATCATTTTCATTTCATTTTATTTGAAACGCAAATCTTTTGTGTTATTTTTTTCTCTAAAAATTTTGACTTTATTCTCGAAACATTCCAACTTTATTCCCAACATTTCTATATTATTCTCGTAATTTCAACTTTGTTCATAAAACATTTAAATTTATTCTTGTAATTTTGACTTAACTCTCAAAATATTACGACTTTAATCTCGTAATGTTGGATTTTTTTAGTTTTTAACATGGCACTAAAACATTGCTGTAGAAAACAGTGGTGCCTAATATGAAGAAAAAAACAATCTTTGTCTTTTGTAACATAATAAATGATTTCACTTTTGGTTAATTTAATACATGTGAGCTGTGATTTTTGTATATTTCAGTGCTTCAGCGAGAGGGGAAGACGACCAGTGAATAATGACTTGCATATCAGCCTGTTCCTCATATGAGAGTTAGAAATATAGCACAGGAGTCATATGGTGGCTTATTTCAGCCCTTACAAATCGTGGTCACTATTATCAACCATTTCTCCTTTTGTCTTCCAGAAAGAAAAATAACAGCATGTGGATTTGGATCTGAGAGTGATTATGGACGGTCAACAAAAAAACATTCAATAAGCATAGTTTTTGTCAAATGTTCTAAATGTTCCAGATTATATGACGTTAAACTTTCTTTGCGAAAGAAACTAAATTGAAAAAACTGACCGATAAGACATTTAATCGACATCAGGGCTATAAATCCTGAGAGTGACAGACCAGATGTGGCTTTTTATCAGTTCCCGAAGTCTTTCACTGCTGATCTGTCAAGGGTGTGTGTGAAAGAGGTTTATAGAGTGAGCGTGTTATCACACAAAAACAGGAGCTCATCTGAAATGATGTGTGATTTAGTGACTGCAGGATGACTGCCCTGTCTTTGCTACTGAGGAGCATGTTTTATGAAAAGAGGACAGACTGTTTTGATCTTAAGTCTTTTTGGGGAATGTATTCAAGAAAGAAAAAGAAGAAGAAGAAGAGTCCAACACTGATAAGATGCTCAAGCGTCAGAGCCCAACTTTTAACCACAGAATTTATTTAATCTCTTTTCCGGTGCAATTCATGGGAGTTACGTCCTGTGCGATTCTAATGTCAATTAGGGATGAGTCACAGGTGATAAGGCCAGCAGATAAGAAGACGGTCTATGCTTTGTTGATACATTCCACATAAATCTCATTCTGTGATCTGCGGTTTTTATAGTGTTTACTTTTAAAGAAAAATAGAGATTCTGAGCAGTTTTTTGGAGGGACAAATGCCACATTTATGCCAGTGTTATTTTAGTATAATTTATACTATTATACTTTTTATTAATATTTTTAAGTAGCTCTAGTGTTCATTTTTGTATTTTTATATTTTTATAATTTATTATGTTTTGATATATATTAAAACAGTAGATTTTGTTAATAATGTTTTGCTCACCAAGCCTGCATTTATTTGATCCAAAGTACAGCAAAAACAGTAACATTTTGAAATATTTTTACTATTTAAAATTAGAATAGAATTCAAAGCTGAATTTTTAGCATCATTACTCCAGTAACGTGATCCTTCAGAAATCATTCAAATTTTCTGATTTGCTGTTAAAAAAAAAAAAAAAAAAAAAAAAATCCTATTATTATTATGTTGAAAACAGCTTAGTAGATTTTTTCAGGTTTCTTTAATCAATAGAAAGTTCAGACATTTATCTGAAATTTCAACTTTATTCTTGAAATTTGACTTTATTCTCGAAACATTTTGACTCTATTCTCATAATTTTGACCCTATTCTCAAAAGACTACGACAAAATATCTCATAATTTTAGATTTTTTTTTTTTTAATGGCACAAAAATGTTGCTGTAGAAAACAGTGGTGCTTAATGTAAAAAAAATTTTTTTAACTTTAATGAAAAGAAAGTTCAAAAGAACAGCATTTATTTAAATTGCTAATCTTTTGTATTATTTTGATCTCAAATAAAAAAAGTTGGGACTTTATTCTCGAAATATTACGACTTCATTCTCGTAATTTCAACCTTACTCTTGAAATTTTGTCATTATTCTTGTAATTTCAACTTTATTTTCAGAATTTCAACTTTATTCTTGGAATTTCGACTTTATTGTAATTCAACTTTATTCTCGAAATTTGGCTTTATTCTTAGGAAAAATGTTCCTATGAAAATTTCCATAATTTTGACTGTTCTCGAAATATTTAGACTTTATTTTCGAAACATTTCGACTTTATTCTCGAAATATTTTGTTTTTATTCTCAAAACACTTTGAATTTATTCTCGTAATTTAAATTGTATTCTCAAAATTTCGGCTTTATTCTCGAAACATTTTGACTTTATTCTTGTAATTTTTACTTTATTCTCATAATTTCGACCTTATTCAAAAATATTAAGATTTTAATCTCGTATTTTTTTTTTTTTTTTTTTTTTTTTAACATGGCACTAAAACGTCACTGTAGAAAATAGTGGTACTTAATTTGGAAAACAAAAAGAGCTTAGATTAAGTTTAGTTAAGTGTTTCATCTAATATTTATATTTAATTTAATTTTAATTTATTATTTATTTAATTTGATTGAATTATTTTATTATTTAGCAATAATTAATTTGTAATAATTTACTGGTACTAATGTGTTCAGGTGGTGCAAAGAGCACTAATTTATCAATATATGCATTATTGACTTGGACATGTGACTCAAAGCTCATATTTCATAGGTCAGTTTTATCATCAAAGAAATAAAACAAGCAACCAACTTAAAGTACATTTTCTCTGTCACAGGTTGAATTTTCAATAACAGAGTGAATCGGTCCAATTCAAAATTGTTTTTCTGAAAATTGCTCATTCGTGGTACAAATAGATGTATAATGTGAGTCATATCTGTTCTGTGATTTGGATTTCATTTGTCTAATCTTTCAAAACCATATTTGTAGAAGTTCGGGTCCAGGAAAAATGAAAAGGGTCCTTGTAACTCTGTGGGGAAAAATCTACATTTTATACAAACGTCACCAATAGTCATGATATGCAACATGCATCAATGTCAAAAAAATCGAAAGACATAGTGATGAAGGAAATCCTCCGATGATTTTACACCTACAGACAGGATCATGATTGACATTTTCACCTTATTATTTCGCCTTTTGTACCTTATTTCAAGCTTTATTTTAGCACAGATGTGTCCCTGCTGCTTTGTTGTTTCATTGTTGACCTTCACTCTCTATTCCTTTTGTATATTTGTTTTGATATTTGAGGCTTAAAATTGATTCATTTGCTGATGAGATCATGTTTTACTTCACCTTTATTTAATAATTTCAGTACATGCATCATCTGTTGGACAAATGCTCCTGGAGTGTGACGTCCCTCAGAGACACGCTGGGAAAATGGCACGGTCAGATCTTTCTGTTTGCACATTACAATTGGTTATTCACTCCAGCTGCTAACAGCTGTGCTTCTTCAACCCTTTTGACATCTTTCTGAGACAAGACATTAACTAAAGTAGATAGCAGTCCTGCCATCTCCTGATGGCTCAGCAAGTGCATGCATTTCTTATCAGAAGATAAGATGAAGAATGTTTTGGGGAAACTTGGCAGACGTTGTACGTCCAGAGGAATTTGTGAAGGTTGTTTGTTCAAATTGATTTTTTTTTTAAGTAAATACTGACACTTTTAAGCTAATATGGCACCATATTAATGCAACATGGTTTTACATGGTATTTGAAGACATAATGTGAACATAGTTTCACCATACAGTGTTATTTTAGTATCATTAATATTCTTTTATATTCTGTATATATATTAGATTATTAGACATTTAATTAAAGTTTTAGCATTTCTTTTTTTGCACTTGTCATTTTTAGTAGTTTTTTTAAATATGTTTTATGTTTTAAATTGTTATTTTAGTACTTTAGTGCTAACTTATTTAATTTATTAATTGAGCATTTATATTGACTTATTATATTAATGATAGCGCTGTCAAATTATTAATCACAATTAATTGCATCCTAAATATATTTTTTTACATAATATATGTGTGTGTACTGTGTATATTTATTATGCATATATAAATACACACATTTTTTTTACATGTATTTACATTCATATATTTATATTCATATAATTGATATTATATATAATTTTTTAATATACAAACATATTTTTCTTAAATATATACATGCATGTTTGTGTATTTATATATACATAATAAATATACACAGTACACACATAAATTATGTAAACAAAAACTTTTATTTTGGATGCAATTAATCACAATTTATCATTAGCACTAAATATAATGAATCAAATTATTAATTTAATATTAAAATAAATTATAATATAAATTATACATTATACATGTTATAACAAATTAATTATAATATAGATTTAATATCTTAAATATTTATTAGATTGATATAGATATTCAAAATACATTTTAGATTTTAATTTAACTTACAAGGCAAAATTCTATAATTATTTTATTTTCACAAGTCTTTGAAAATCATAACAGAGACACAAAACAAAAAAGAAAGAAACTAAATTGAGAGATATAAACTTACATATAAACAGAATTATGAGATATTAACTCGCAACTGTGAGAAAAAAGTCCGAATTATGAGATAAAAGACAGAATTATGAGAAAAAAAGTCACAATTCTGGGAAGAAATATCTGAATTATGAGACAGTTACTTTTTACATTTTTATTCTGTTGCAGAAACAAACAAAAAAAGAAACAGAATTGAAAGATGTAAACTCGGAGAAAAAAGGTCAGAATTATAAAATATTAACACACAATTGTGAAAAAAAAGTTGCAATTCTGGGAAGAAAAGTGAGAATTGTGAGACAAACAAAAAAACAGAATTGAGAGATATTAACTCACAATTGCGAGTCAAATAATTATGAGATAACATTCTGGGAATAAAAGGCAGGATTATAAGACAAAAAGTCAATTACTTTTTTATTTTTATTCTGTTGCGCAAAGAAACAAAACAAAATAAACTGAACTGAGAGATGTAAACTCAGAATTCAGATAAAAGAATTATAAAATATTAACTCACAATTGTGAGAAGTCAGAATTATGAGAATTATGAAATTATGAGTCACAATTCTGGGAAGAAATATCAGAATTATGAGACATAAAGTCAACGACTTTTAAAATTTTAATTCTGTTGCAAAAAAAAAGAAACAGAATTGAGAGACATAAACTCAGTATTCAGAGAAAAAGGTCGGAATTATAAAATATATAAAATATTATAAAATATTAAAAAGTTTTTATTGAGAGATAAAAAGATTAAAAAATGTTCTGGGAAGAAAAGTCAGAATAACTTTTTTATTTTTTATTCTGTTGCAGAAAAAAAAAGAAACAGAATTCATAAAAGGTCAGAATTATAAAATATTAACTCACAATTGTGAGGAATAAGTCAGAATTATGAGAGAAAAAGTTGCAATTCTGGAAATAAAAGTCAGAATTATAAGACAAAACTTCAATTACTTTTTTTTTATTCTGTTGCGCAAAGAAACAAAACAAAATAAACTGAATTGAGAGATGTAAACTCAGAATTCAAAAGGTCAGAATTATAAAATATTAACTCACAATTGTGAGAAGTCAGAATTATGAGATAAAAAGTCACAATTCTGGGAAGAAATATCAGAATTATGAGACAAAGTCAACGAAACAGAATTGAGAGATGTAAACTCAGAATTCAAAGAAAAAAAGTCTGAATTTTTTATTTTTCATAAAGTTTGTAAAGTTTTATTCTGGAAAAAAAAAACAGAATTGAGAGATGTAAACTCGCAATTGCATGAAAAAGTCAGAATTATGATAAAAAGATTCAAAAAAGTTCTGGGAAGAAAAGTCAGAATTACCTGTTTATTTTTCATTCTGTTGCAGAAACAAAAAAAGAAACAGAATTGAGAGACGTAAACTCAGAATTCAGGGGGTCTAAATTGAGAAATATTAACTCAAAATTGCGAGAAAAGGTCAGAATTATGAGACAAAAAGTTGCAATTCTGGAAGAAAAGTCGGAATTATGAGACAAAAAGTCAGTCATATGAATATTTCAAAAGAGAATAGGTTTTCTATTCTAGAATTCACAAGTTTTTTTTGGTTCTTTTGGATCAGTGTGTTACCCCTGCCAGCATCTGTTGCTGTTGCCATTGTCGTTGATTTTACCCGACTGAACATGTTCAATCAGTGTTGGAACAGTGTGAACATGAGTTATTTTTCATAAAATGTTTAATCCAACAGCTAACTTGTTTGTTGCCGTTTGTCTGTGCGGTGTGAATTAGCCTTAAGGAGCATCTCAAGCCAGCAGATAAACTTGTAAATCAACATAGATGTATTCAACAGTGATAAGATCAGACCACAAACAAACATTCACGATAAAACAGGCAGCCAGCTATCATGTGTTTAGGGTGAGACTCATGCAGTTGACACTATTCACATGTTTCCGTGCCACAAATCCATTTTCACATCCACGCAGCCCAGATAAAATGGTGAGATAAAACTTCATCTAGGAAACTTTGTATGTGCAGTAGATTGTGTCCTGGCACAGACACATCATCATCATCACACCGTGTGTGTTCCTCATTCTATTTTATTGCAGGACATTCTGAGAATAAAAAGGGAAGTGGTTACATTCTCATCATCTCAAACTTAGTGTTGAGTGGGCAGGTGCAGGGCCTCAGAAAACACACACCTTGGGGATAAACACAGACTATATCAAGGTAGATCCACATATATACACACACATCCAGTCACATCCAGTCATCCCACCCTTCCTGCAGGACGCCACATAATTACTCCTGTAAGTAAGGTGCTCCAGTAGGCTCCAAGGAGAAGAAATCCTCCTACTCTTGGATCTCCTAACTCTGTCATTCACCCTCTTTCCCCTCCCTTTTGCCTATTCTCTTCTCTCCTCTCCTCTCTTCTCGTCTCTCTTAGTCTGGGACACTCTTTGGCAAGTAGAGCATGACACTTCATGCTGTGCATCTGCCACTGATCTGAGACCTGTGAGGAGAGACACCTCTGGACGGCTGACCTGGGATCAGGACTTAAAGCACATATCTCCAGGCCAGGCGGGGTGAGAACCGGGTGAGAGGGAGGAATAGAAAGAGAGAGGACACGCTCAACTCAGTGGTAGTATGGAAATGGAGAGGCTGGGGAGAGAAGGATCCAAACCGAGCGCGGGCCCCAACACTCTCCTGAAAGCCGCACTAGCGGTGTGTGTGTGTGTCTGCATCGCGCTACTGATAGCTGTCATCACGGGTGAGTAAACTGCATGCGCAATTACCTACTTACTGCTAAGTTCTTTTATATTGCACATTGAATTTTAAGTCATCATAGACAGAGAGATAGACAGGTCAGTTAAGCTGTGTGTTTGTGTGTGAGATTATTTTTGGAGAGTATTCTGTTACACGCACAGCGTGTCTTTGAAGGCTGTAATTAAGACAGTAAGTAGGAGCTCTGGTTAGAAAACATGTACATGTGTCTTTAAAGTTTTGAGGCTAGAGAGCTGTTAAATGTGTATTTCTGTGTCATTTGGGAATGTGGGTGCTTAAGTTTGGGAAAGAGTGTGTTTTTAAAGGGATAGTTGATCTAAAAATGAACATTCTGTCATTTAGTCACCCTCTAGTTGTTCCAAACCTGTATGACAAATAAGAAAGGCTATTGTGACTTTTTCCCCTTAGAATTCTGTCTTTTTAATTGCAACTTATAATTCACCCTTTTCTCATGATTGTGAGGAAAATAATTACCTAATAATAACGTTTTATTCTGTTATGAAAAGAAACTGAGATGTAAACTTAGAATTCAGAGAAAAAAGTGTGAATTGAATGATATTAACTTGCAATTGCGAAAAAAAAAAAGTCAGAATTATGAGATAACTGTCAGAATTATGAGATAAAACATTTGGGAAGAAAAACTAGAATTATAAGACAAAAAGTCAGATTTACTTCCTCATTTTTTATTCTGTTGTGGTAACAAACAAAAAAGAAACAGAATTGAAAGATGTAAACTCAGAATAACTCGCAATTGTGAGGAAAAAGTCAGAATTGTGAGACAAAAAGTCCTAGTTACTTGTTTTTTATTATGTTGCAGAAGCAAACAACAAATAAAGAAACAGATGTGAGAGTTGTAAACTCAGAATTCAGAGAAAAAAGTCTGAATTGAGAAATATTAACTAGCAATTGTGAGGAGAAAGTCGGAATTACGAGGTAAATGTCAGAATTCTAAGATATAAAAGTTGCAATTATGGAAAGAAAAGCTAGAATTATAAGACAAAAAGTAATATTTACTTCTTTATTTTTTATTCTGTTGTGGAAACTAACAAAAAAGAAACAGAATTGAAAGATGTAAACTCAGAATTCAGAGAAAAAAGTCTGAATTGAGAAATATTAACTCGCAATTGCGAGAAAAGGTCAGAATTATGAGATAAAAGTAAGAATTACGAGATGAAAAGTCACAATTCTGGGAAGAATTTTGAGATAAAAAGTCTAAACTCAGAATCCAGAGGAAAAAAATCTGAATTGAGATATATTAAGTCGCAATTGTGAGAAAAAAGTCAGAATTATGAGATAAGTTGCAATTCTGGGAAGAAAAGTCAGATTTATGAGACAAAAAAATCACAGTTACTTTTTTATTCTGATCCCAAAACAAAAAAAGAAACATAACTGAGATATGTAAATCAAAATTTAAAGAAAAAAGTCTGAATTGATAGATATTAACTCACAATTGTTAGAAAAAGTCTGAATTATGAGATTTAAAAAAAAAAATCACAATTCTGGGAAGTCCAAATTTTGAGACAAAGAGTCTAAACTCAAAATTTAAAGAAAAAAGTCTGAATTGAGAGATATTAACTTGCAATTGCAAGAAAGTCAGAATTATGAGACAAAAAGTCAGTTATTTATTTTTATTCTGTTGCAGAAACAAACAAAAAAGAAACAGAATTGAGAGATATAAATCAAAATTTAGAGCAAAAGGTCTGAATTGAGAAATACTGACTAGGAATTGCAAGAAATAGTCAGAATTATGAGACAAAAAAGTCACAGTTAATTTTTTATTGTTTCCGAAACAAAGAAAAAAAGAAACTGAGAGATGTGATTTAGAATTCAAAGAAAAACATCTGAATTGAGAGATATTAACTCGCGGTTGCAAGAAAAAGTCAGAATTATGAGATAATTTGCAATTCTGAGAAGAAAAGTCAGAAGTATGAGACAAAAAGTCAGTTATTTATTTTTATTCTGTTTCAGGAACAAACAAAAAAGAAAGAAACAGAACTGAGAGATATAAAGCAAAATTTAGAGAAAAAAAATCTGAAATGAGAAATATTAACTCGCAATTGCGAGAAAAAGTCAGAATTATGAGATAATTTGCAATTCTGAGAAGAAAAGTCAGAATTATGAGACAAAAAGTCAGTTATTTATTTTTATTCTGTTTCAGAAACAAACAAAAAAGAAAGAAACAGAACTGAGAGATATAAAGCTAAATTTAGAGAAAAAAATCTGAATTGAGAAATATTAACTCGCAATTGCGAGAAAAAGTCAGAATTATGAGATAAAAAGTCACAATTCTGGAAAGAAAAGTCAAAATTATGAAACAAAAAGTCAGTGTTACTTTTACTTTTTACTCTGTAGAATACTAGAAACTAAATTTAGAGATATAAACTCAGAATTTAAAGAAAAAAGACTAAATTGAGAGATATTAACTTGCGATGGCCAGAAAAAGTTAGAATTATGAGATAAATTCAGAGAATTCAGGAGAAAAGAAGAAACGTGAGATTTAACTTCTGAGTTTATAACAAAACAATATTTTTTATCATGTGGTTTTGCTTCCGTGTGTGGAACATGAAGACATTTCAAAGATATTTCAAAGAGTGTAAAACTGAAGGTATATAATGATCAGGTGTTGCTCAAATAAGCACCATAAAAATGGCCCATACAACTTGTTGAATGACTTGAGGGTGAGTAAATGAAGGCAGAATTTGCCATATTTGGGTGAACTGTCACTTTAAGAGTGCTGAAAGGATGTGAATGGGTCTCGTGGAACCTGAGACGCTGTGAATGTCCATCTCATGACATGCTGTACGAGTGAGTGTGTGGATGTATTTTGGTATACATAAGTGTTTTCTGGGTGGCGTAGAGTTGAGACAGCAAATAAATGATGTTCTTCTTTATTGTTCTCAGTTGTTGAGGGCTGCCTGCATATTTGCGGTGAGACTAGAGTGTAATTATGCTCATTTCTGTCTGTACATATCCCAGTCACACACACACATACACGGCTGTGTCTGCTGGTTGTGGGGATAATGAGGCTCAGTCCCACGGGGCCGGGTGCTGGATCCTGCTGTGGTCATCTGCTGTCCAGTTGTGGACTGAACCATAAACACAGGCCTTTAAAAGCAATGCTTGTCCGATTTCACAATATAAATACAGATTTTTGCTCAGTCAAACTCACCGAAACAAATTCACACAGCTTCACTGACCTCTGCATGGAGAGTTTGCGCTGATCGGGTTTCAGTGCACTGAAACGGATATTGAAAAAATGTATTTATTATTTCGCTTCATTAATTCAAATTACTGCAGGGCATATGTACACTGTACTTGAAAACAATATTGAATAACACAGCATTGTGTAACCAGATTTCCAATATTTACACACCCTAATCAATAAATTAAATATTAAATTAAATTAAAAAGCTATATATGTTAAATGCAAAGAGCAAATTCAAAATAAATATTTTTACATACATGACACAATGAAATCACTAGTATCACTAAGATACTATTACATTGTTTTTATATATATATGTAAGTTAATGCTTTTAGTTAAAGTTTTAATAATTTAGTTTAATTTTTTTATTGTGTAGATATTATTTATATTATGTATATATTTAGTTTTAGCTATTTTGGTTCAAATTTAACTCATTAAAATTAAAAAAAGGTTTTAATATATGTATATTTAATTTATTGCTGTATATAATTTTATTTCAGTAAAAAATGATTAAAAATAAATAATTGTTATTTAGTTTTTTTTTTTGTTTGTTTAGTTATTTGGTTAGTTTTAGTTAATTATAATAACCCTAAATTAAACAAGGTGTATACATTGCAAGCAGTACACAATGATATAGTTATTACATGGAGACACAAATTAAATTACGGTAAATTAAATGAATTAAAAAGCTAAATATGTGAAATACAAAGGGCAAATACAAAATAAGCATTTTTAATTTTTGTGACACAATGTAATCAAACCAGTGTTATTTTAGTATCACAGAGATACTATTTTAGTTTTTTATATTTTAATGTTTTTATTTTTGTATTTATTTTCATTTTAGTTAAAGTTTTAGTAATTTTGATGTTTTTGTCAATTTTATTATATATTTTTTAAAATGTGTATATAGTTTATATTCATTTTTAATTTTAGTTTTAGTTAATTTAGTACATCAAATTAAACTAAATGAAAATAAATATTGCTTTGTCAATTATCTGAAAGTTTTCATTTTATGTGTATTTTTTAGCATAATTTTATTTCAGTTGACATTCATTTCAAGTAAAAATATTATATATTATAAAAAGAAAAATATATTTGTATTTCTTTGTTTTTTACTTTTTTATTATTATTATTATTTTGTTAGTTTTAGTTAACTATAATAACCCTAAATTACACAATGAAATAGTTCTTATATGGTGACAAACATGATTAAATTTAATTAAATTGTGTAAAAAACGAACTGTTAAATACAAAAAGCAAGAAATAAATATTTTAATAGTGCAATTTAATGTAAGAGTTGACACATAAGAAAATGTAATTCAAAAGCATAACATTTTTTGTACCTATTTTTTACCAAATTAGCTGCTTTTTAAGGAGTAACACCATAATGTAATGCTATATTTTCCCCAGCACTGTTTGTAGATCTGCAGCTTGTTTGGAATGTGTGTAGTAGAGCATGCACTATGTTTTTGTCCTGTGATATCCAGAGCATGGACAGCTAAAGCCTGAGCGCAGTGGGAACTGTATCTCTATGTGTGTGTATGTGTGTGTGTGCTTATAATGCAATGTTTGGCGGTCATTTCAGGGCATAGTTGTCTTGATCGGTCTGCTTGACAGATTTGCTTTTCTCTGCCCCTGTAGTATCACACAGAGCAAGCAATGATGACTTCTGCCTCACTCCACACTGTATTGAAGCAGGTAAACCTATATCATAAAGCCATATACAGACTCTACTACGATATCATAAAACTTGAGCCAGTAGGCCTACAGTAGTAATTCTCCAATCTACACTTTTTGAACATAATAAGCAGGCATTATCATTTAGAAAAGCCTCTGTTTAGTTGAAACGCTGTGGTTTGAGATTACTGTAATGCTAAATCTGTGTTTGCTGATGTGTCTTCTCTAGCCGGTTCCATTCTGAGTAAGTTGGATCAGTCAGTAGAACCATGTAATGATTTCTACCAGTACGCATGTGGAGGCTGGCTCCGGGACAACCCCATTCCAGAAGACTCATCCAGCTATGGGATTTACCCATGGCTCAGACAGAATGTAGACCTCAAGCTCAAAGGTGCACAAATCCACATGATTCTGACCGAAATAAACCTTCAGCCCAAATAAGGTGCTTTAATATTGAATCTTTGTGCCACAGAGTTGTTAGAGCGGCCCGTCGGGGGAGATGACATTGAGGCAGTGAAGAAGGCCAAAGTCCTCTACGCGTCCTGCATGAATGAATGTAAGAACAGAAGAGCTCTTTGCAGTTTCACACACACAGCAACAATTCAGACATAATATATTTCTATATAATATTATAATTATTAAAGGAGACCTATTATGTCACTTTTAACAATATGTAATATACATTTTAAGTCAAAAGTTTACATACACCTTGCAGAATCTGCAAAATGTTAATTATTTGACCAAAATAAGAGGGATCATACAAAATGCATGTTATTTTTAATTTAGTACTGACCTGAATGAGATATTTCACATAAAAATGTTTACATATATAGTCTAGAAGAGAAAATAATAGTTGAAATTATAAAAATGACCCCAGTCAAAATTATTCTTAATACTGCGTTGTTACCTGAATGACCCACAGCTGTATTTTTATTTATTTTTTTCGTTTAGTGATAGTTGTTCATAAGTCACTTGTTTGTCCTTCCAGCTGTTGCCTGTTGTCAGAAAAATCCTTCAGGTCCTTCAGGTTTTTTTTTAGCATTTTTGTGTATTTGAACCCGTTCCAACAATGACTGTATGACTTTGAGATCCATCTTTTTTTTACACTGAGGACAACTGAGAGACTCATATACAACTATTACTTAAGGTTCAAATGCTCACAGATGCTCCAAAAGGATACACTATGCATTAAGACCCGGGGGTGAAAACTTTTTGAATTTGAAGATCAGGGTAATTTTAACTTATTTTGTCTTCTGGGAAACATGTAAGTATTTTCTGTAGCTTCTGAAGGGCAGTACTAAAAGAAAAAAATATGATATTCAGGCAAAATATGAAAAATTTACTCATCTTCATTGTGTTCAAAAGTTTACACCCCTGCCTCTTAATGCATCGTTTTTCTTTTGAAAACATTAGTGAGCATTTAAACCTTCTGTAATAGTTCCCTCAGTTGTCCTGAAAAGATGGATCTCAAAATCATACTGTCAATGTTAGAAAGTGTTCAAATACACAAAAATGATGAAAAACCAAAGAATTAGTTGGACCTGAAGAATTTTTCTGAAGAACAGTAATCTAACTGTTGAGGACAAACAAGTGACTCATGAACAACTATCATTAAAAAAAAAAAAACAGCTGTGGATCATTCAGGTAACAACACAGTGTTAAGAATCAAGTGTATATAAACTTTTGAACGGGTCATTTTTATAAATTTAACTATTATTTTCTCTTGTGGACTAAATGTAAATGTATTTTATGTGACATATCTTATTCAGGTCAGTACTAAATAAAAATACATGCATTTTGTATGATCCCTCTTATTTTGGTAAAAGAATCGAAATAATTTACAGCTCATACCTCAGATACTCTGCAAAAAACATCTGTTTGGTTTTGATTATCATGTCTATCATGCTGAAATCATTTGTTTCAAACAATATAAGTGTAAATTTCATGGTATAGTGTTTTCTGAGCACACAAATCTGAAGCGCAAACTAACTAGTTTAGTTTAACTTATCTTTCATGTCTTATTGCACTTAAACTGTCAAATACACACAAGTTTATGTTAAAAACACACAAGGGTTAAAAAAACAGTCGGTTAAGTCTGTGAAAGTAAACAGCTAGGAAAGAAGTCGCATTTTATATTAAATCCGTGTGGCAGCAGCGTAATATACAGTAAATAAATCAATAAATCCACTGCTCTCTTGTCTCTTCTGAGGCTGGGACTCTAAACAGTGTTCTGTGATCATCTGTGGAGCCAAAGACAGAACAGTTAATATGCCTTGCCCATATTTTTGCAATAGTGTTAGAACTGGTACATCAGTTTTGCTTGCGAAAACAAAATGGCGGCATCATGGGTGGAAACTTGCAGATTAAGGGGTGGTAAGATCCCATTCCTACATCACAGGGGGATCTTACTCAGTTACTGGGTTGTTCTTTTTCACGTTTTCTAGGTTGGTAGATGCACGAGAACCTGATTATAGCACTTAAAGGTTGTATCAGTGATTTCTAGCCTAAAACATAAAGTGTCAATTTCAGCTGACCTTTCTTTACGATCCGCTCGCTGCCTGCCCCATAAATTGTCCAATCAGCGTCAGGGGTTTGGTGTTGTGGACTTTCGCCCCGCCTCCCTCACATCCCTGCACCAGTACGAAAGTCCACAACACGAACCCCCTGACGCTGATTGGTTGGAACACTGTTTGTTTACATCTGTGGAAAGGTTGGTAGTGCCGATTGTTTTTTTGGCATATCTCGGACCCTAGGCTGACCAGAGAGACGCGTTTTTTTCACAGACAATTTATGGGGCAGGCAGCGAGCGGATCGTGAAGAAAGCTCAGCTGAAATTGACACTTTATGTTTCAGGCTAGAAATCGCTGATACAACCTTTAAACGTGGAAAAGGTCAGATTTTCATGATATGACACCTTTAAAATCTCAGGGGGTACTTCAAGTCGATATTTTGGGGCTTCAGTTGAATAAAACGTTTTGGAATCCTTGCTTTACTATCGTAATAAATTATATTTCTTCATCACTCCCTTCCTCCCTCTATCCTCACAGCTGCTTTGGAGATTGTGGATGCAAAACCTCTGCTGAAGAATCTAAAGCAAAAGGAATTCCGCTGGCCTGTTTTAGGAGATGCCTTGGGCTCTTCCTCGCGGTGGGTGGAGTCTCATTTTAACTTGCTGGAGACACTGGCGCAGATACGCAGTCAGCACAGCAAGTCCGTCCTCATTCGGCTTTTTGTCTCTCCTGATGACAAGAACTCAAACCAGTACATCATTAAGGTGAGACCTACATGTCAAAACTCCAAACGCTGTCAATTTCTTGTTGACAGCTCAACCAATAGCCTGAGTTTGGGGTGGGGGCTAACTGTTTGTCCAACCAATAAAACTAAGGGAGAAATAAAATAACTAGTTTATTCTGTTTCATTTTTCTAGCTGGATCAGGCCTCTTTGTCACTGTCATCCAGAGAAGATTACATCACCAACACAACGGAGGCACAAATGGTACATCGGTACATCTGTCAACCTGTATATCAGTACACACTGTCTCAGTCAGACTTGTTTATATCTCTGCATTCTCAAATCTTTCTTTTCATGCCTCTTCTGCAGTACCGAGAAGCTCTTTTAAGGTTGATGGTTGACGTTGCTGTCATGCTAGGAGCCAATGAGCAGGATGCCGAGGCTCAGATGAAACCGGTACTTGACTTTGAAGTCAAACTTGCACAGGTGAGCACCAAAACACTGGAGAAACCAAATTCCTTCAAATCATTGACAGTGAGAAAAAAAAAATAGTGCTGTGAAGGTACTTGATGCTTCAATGGAGTGTGTGCTCTTTTGTAGATTGTGATCCCCTATGAGAACCGCACCAGTGAGAACATGTACAACAAGTACAGCTTGTCCAAACTGCAGCGCACTGTTCCAGATGTAAGTACAGCATTATCAATATAAACGGATATTATATGCCCAGAATTTTGCAATTTTGAGATGACTGGTCTATTATCACATAATTTACTACTGCACAATTCCATTCATAAGCTTTTGACACATTTGAATACCCAACAGCCTCATTTTTGGGGGGAAAAAGAAGCTTCTTTTAATAAACTAGATTCTGACTTTGTAACTCACAGTTGTTAGTTTATATCTAACAATTATGTATTTTTTTCTTCAGAATTGTGACTATATATTGCAATTGCAAGTTTTGAACTCATACTTGTGAGATTACACTCACATTTGTGGGAAAAAAGAAAAAAGTCAAAATAGCATGTTTTTATCTCACAATTAAGACTTTTTTGTTAGAATTGTGAGATATAAACTCACAATTGCATGTTATAAAGTCACAAATGCGAGATATAAACTCAGAATTCTGACTTTTTTCTCAGAATGACATGATATTAAATAACAATTGCGAGAAACAAAAGTCAGAATTGCGAGATAAAAGCTATTCTGACTTTTTAAATTTTTTTCTAACAAATGCGAGTTTGTATCTCGCAATTCTGACTTTCTTCTCGCAATTGCCGGTTTATATCTCGCAATTCTGTCTTTCTTCTCGCAATTGTGATTTAATATCCTGTAATTTAAAAAGAAAGGTCAGAATTGTAATTTTATATTGCAAAATTCAGATTTAACTTGCAATTATGTGTTATAAAGTCAGAATTGGGAGATATAAACTCGCAATTCTGATAAAAAAAAAAAATCCCAAATGTGAGATATAAACCTTTCTCAGAATTATGTGAGATACAAAACTAGTCATTCTGACGTTTTTTCCACAAATGCGAGTTTGAATCTCACAATCCTGACTTTATTTCTCGGAATTGTGAGCTTATTTCTCAGAATTGCAAGTTTGTCACAAATGCGAAATACAAACTCACAATTCTGACTTTTTTTCTGAGAATTACATGATATAAATTCACAACTGCAAGAAACAAAAGTCAGAATTGCGAGATAAAAACTACCCATACTGACTTTTTTCTCACAAATGTGAGTTTGTATTCTTGCAATTCAGATTTTTTTTCTCAGAATTATAAGATATAAACTCGTAATTGCAAGTGAAAAAAGACTGATGTTATCAGAATTGCAGATTATATTTTACAATTCTAATTTAACTTGCAATTACATGTTATAAAGTCAGAACTGGGAGATATAAACTCACAATTGTGATAAAAAAAAATCACAAATGTGAGATATAAACCTTTCTCAGAATTATGTGAGATAAAAACTAGCCATTCACAAATGCGAGTTTGAATCTCACAATTCTGACTTTATTTCTCAGAATTGCAAGTTTGTCTTGCAATTCTGACTTTATTACTCACAATTGCGAGTTTATATCACACAACTCTGAGAAAAAAAGCCACAATTGTGAGATATAAAGCCGTAATTACCTTTATCTATTTTTTATTCAGTGGCGGAAACAGTCTTCTATACTTCTGTCTCATATTTACCCAAACCCAGAATTAATTTTAACATTTTTATGATTCAGATAGAAATAGAGATTTATCTTTGGTAATTAAAATTGTGTGGAAAAAAAGTCATAATTGTGAGATTTAACCTAAATGAAAGTTGCAATTACTGAAAACAAGCTTCCATAGAAAACAGCTATTATTGTTTTTGTTTTTTTAATCTATTTATCTATTATTGTTTTTCTTTTGCAGTTTAACTGGCTGGGTTTTGTCCGAGCAGTGATTGACACTGAGCTGTACCCAGACCTGAAAATCTCCTCTTCGGAGCAGGTGATCGTACGTGCCCCACAGTACTTTAAAGACCTCTTCAAACTCATCAACACCACAGAAACCAGGTATCCAGACAGCTTCTAAAAATATTAAAACCTCATTAAAAGCTACATCAGAGCCCTGAGGCTCTGCCTCTGTTGGTCTGGACAATGTCACTTGTGCGTGCTGTTTATATGTCCTACCTGTTTATTAGCTGCTCTGCTCAATAACAGAGTTAAGATTACTCTGTACTCTGAACTTCAGCTGCTCTAAATGTTTTTTTTTCCACCCTGGCCCCAGGACAGTTGCCAATTACGTCATATGGAGATCAGTTTTTTCCAGAATCACCACCTTGAGCCGACGCTTTCTCTACAGATACCTGGACTTTGCTCGGGTTAGTGAACCACCTCCTCATTTTACCTCTGGATAAAAATAGATTTGGTTTACAATATTAAATATCCGTCTCTTCTCAGGTTACCACAGGGACCACCTCTCTGACCCCTCGCTGGGACAAGTGTGTGAATTATGTAGAAAACACACTCATCTATGCCACCGGTAGGCTCTTTGTCGATAAGCATTTCCAGGAGGACAAGAAACACATGGTACGACTTATATTAAGTGCAACTATTCATACATATGTTCAAATTCAGCTTTGCAATTATAAGAATAAATTACATTTTGAAATACATTAAAATAGAAAACAGTTATATTTCTATTTTTACTATAGCGCAATACACAAGTTATGCAAACTATTCATGTAAATATATGTGTTAATTCAGCTTTGCCATAACACAAATTACAATTATTTAAGCACCAAGGTTTCATTTAATTGATTAATATATATTAAAACAGTAACATTCTAAAACATTATTACAATTTAAAATAACTGTTTTTATTTTAATATATTTAAAAACAATTCTGTAATGGCAAAGCTGAATTTTCAGAACATTACCCTAGTCTTTGGTGTGATTGATATAATTTCTGTCTCCATCTAGTGGATCTAATCACGAATAACAGCATAAAATGCTGGATCTCATTTTGAATGCTCCTCTGATTAATGTCTTTCAACTTTTATGAAGATGGAGGAATTGATAAATGGTATCAGATGGGCATTTATTGACATGCTTGAGAATGAGAATGACTGGATGGATGAAGAAACAAAGAGAAAAGCAACAGACAAGGTGATTTTCGGTGTTTTGTGAGCTTTGAATGCACAGCATCAATAAAAATGTTCTTTTTCACATCATTGATTACTGTCTGATTATTTTACATCTCACATTAGGCTCATGCAGTGTTGGCGAAAGTGGGTTACCCAGACTTCATCTTAAATGACACCTATATTAACGAGGACATCAAACGAGTATGTTTGGAAGCTTTTTGGATTTTAGTTGATCCTAATTGTTTGAATTGTGTTTGGCAGATATCAGTGCAACTCAAAGTCATTTTTGGGTTTTTATGTTTATGCACAGTTGTCATTTTCTGAGTTGGACTACTTTGGGAATGTCATGCAGACCCTGCAGTTCATAGCTCAGTCTGACATCGGCTGGCTGAGGAAAACAGTCCCACGCACAGAGTAAGTTTGTCAGCATTTTCAAAGCCTATAAAAATAAGATGAATCTGGCTTTGAAATGATAAAACACTTTTTTCCCCCTCAGGTGGTTCACCAACCCAACAACAGTAAATGCATTTTACAGCTCCTCTACCAACCAGATCAGTGAGTTTTGAATTTAAGTTTATTAATTATTAAAGAGCTCTCTTGAACACTTGGTTCTGATTGGTCAATCACAGTGTTATGTGGTTTCAGAATTTCTGAAATTTCCTTTTTAAAAACTGTTTTACTCTGTTTTTGACATAAATGTAGCCTTGATGATCGTAAAATACTTAAATACATTTGTGTGAGTGTATATTATGTCTCATACACATTTACACTATTTGTGACCCTGGACCACAAAACCAGTCTTAAGTTGCAGGGGTATATTTGTAGCAATAGCCAAAAATACATTGCATGGGTCAAAATTTTAGATTTTTCTTTTATGCCAAAAATCATTAAGAAATTAAGTAAAGTTCATGTTCCATGAAGATTTTTTGTAAAATTCCTACTGTAAACATATCAAAATGTAATTTTTGATTTGTAATATGCATTGTTAAGAACCTAATTTGGACAACTTTAAAGGTGATTTTCTCAGTCTTTTTGATTTTTTTGCATCCTCAGATTTCTGATTTCAAATAGATGTATCTCAGTCAAATATTGTCCTATCCTAACAAACCATACATTAATAGAAAGCTTATTTATTGAGCTTTCATATGATGTATAAATCTCAGTTTTGTCAAATTTAACCTTATGACTGGTTTTGTGGTCCAGGGTCACATTTGGTGTATATATGTTGTGCCTTTAAAGTGTATTTAGGGATAGTAAATGGCAAATTTTCTCAAGAGAAATAAAATCTCTCATCTAATGCTGTAAAATGTACATGAGAGTCAGTTGGTACAACATTAATTAAAAAAAGTAATTAATTAAAGGTTAAAACGAACTGATTTGAATACAAATTAATTTGTAGGCTATACATTATATTTCTACTCCAATTCGTTTTTTGGAAAATGGAATAGATTAATTTAAACATAAACATTGAAGAACAGCAAAAAATATATAATGAATGTTATATGGTGCTTATATTTAGCAAACTGCTCCTCTCTAGAGTTCATTTTTCGAGCTGACTAACGAGTTTATAGTCACCGAATATGTATTTTCTGAGGCAAATGTGATGTTAAGTGACATTGTTCACAAGCTAAATATTGACGTCTTTGCGCGGTTCAAACACTGAGCGAACACCACAGGATACGGATTTAGGTAAATTGAAGCGTACTCTTTCTTTTTACATACATTTGGCTGTTTATTCATGTTTATTTCATGCTAAAATATTAAAATATTATTTCATGCTAAAGTATTAAACGGAGACGATAAGTTCATGTGCTTCTCTTGAACTGAGCCGCAACAGCTATCCTTCACTCGACATCAAACAGCGACAAAACGGCATTCATTGTTTGAACACTGTAATAAAATTGTCAGAATTTGAAATCTGAGACTTTGTTTCATGCCCAAAGTAATAAAGCATAACGATTATTGCTATTTATTGGATGGGAGGTAAAAATGAGAACCAATAAAAGTCGAGAAATCAATATTTTTACCCAGCCCTATTACCAGTAGCTGATAAACGATATCATGCATAATATGAGTTATAAAACATATTTCTGTCAGGGGTAATAGCAGTGTGTTCTCTGTTAGATGTTTGATGTGTGTTTAGATTTACTGCATCACATCCTTTTATTCGGTGGCTAATTGATCTATCTTCTTTTACCCAGGGTTCCCTGCGGGAGAACTTCAGAAGCCATTTTTCTGGGGACTTGACTACCCTCGGTGAGACATAGACGCTCTTTTGATTTATTATTTCAGAGTACACTCGATCTTATATTTTGATATCATGTGGATTTGTAGCAAAAACAATTTGTGAAATGTGTTCTTGTGTCAGATCCCTGAGCTATGGAGCCATTGGTGTAATTGTGGGGCATGAATTGACCCATGGCTTTGATAACAATGGTGAGGCCATTTGATTTATAATGAGTCTCAACATGAGTTGCCATGGTGATGACTGATTCTTAAGGACATCTGTGTTTATCTGTGTTTATCTAGGCAGAAAATACGACAAAGATGGGAACCTGGACCAGTGGTGGAGCAACTCCTCAATCACCCGCTTCACCGAAAAGACACAATGCATGATTGACCAGTACAACAGTTACTACTGGAAAGAGGCGGGGCTAAATGTACAGTAGGCACCAGCCTTTTTAATGCTTTTCAGTTTGAACTTGTCTTTAAAATGTAGCAGAGCTACCAATCTAGTACTTAATATCCACAATCCCCTCTCAAGGTTAAGGGGAAGAGGACTCTGGCAGAGAACATTGCTGACAATGGAGGGATGAGAGAATCTTTCAGGGTATTACAGCATTTTCTACTATAATTATCCTAACGTGACCTGAATCTGATTTACCATCAACTTCCAAACTCATTCAAAGCTTAGATAGGATTTTCTTTGATGGATCACAATTTTTTTTTGGAGATACTAGATGTGACTCAAAATAATGATTCATTCACAAATCGGACATTACTGCTTTACTCAGGAGAGTCACGATTTTCAGTGAATACATTTTAAATATCTTATGACTTAAAAACTCTATGGTACACAATTTCAAATCAGTTTCATCATATTTTAAAGGTTCCTTTCATCTTTTTTGAAGCTTGAAAGCACCTTTTTAATTGCACAGAAAAATTACCAGAACCTAAATTCCCCTGTTTGTGTTCATGGATCAAAGAAAATTAGCAATTAAATGTGGATTTGATTCCTTAAATAGTGTGTACATATTTTGTACATGTGAACTTGTCTGCAGGCGTATAGGAGATGGATTGAAAAAGAGAGAGCAGGAGTCGAGGAGCCTCTCCTACCTGGTGTGGGTTTGACCAACAACCAGCTGTTTTTCCTTAGTTATGCTCATGTAAGTATTATGCATTTCACCTAAATACCTAGACTTAAAAATCAGATGTCACAAACATTACTTTTTTACCTTAAAAATTTAAAATGGGTTGAAAAAGTATTGAAAATATTTAAGCTTTTCTGTCATTTCTAGAGGTTGTATGCGTATCCTAAATAGTGCACATGATTTGAATTAACATGCTATGATATTGTAGCATTGTAGTTTTAGTATGCACTGAAAAGTATGCAAAATCTCATAACTATTAAAGTGAATACATTTAAGTAGATATTATATTTTATACAATGCCTTGTGAAAGCATTCATACCCCTTTATTTATTTCACATTTTGTTATGATGCTGCTTGTTATGGTGTTAAACTGTTTTAAATGACTTTTTTCCATATCAATATACACTCCATACACTATAATGACAAAGCAAAAAAACATCTTTGCGAATTTATTAAAAAGTAAAAAACTTAAATGATTCCATTGCATAAGTATTCATACCCTTATCTGGGACAGATGAAATTTAGCTTAGGAGCATTCATATTGCTTGTATATGTTACTACACTTTGAGAGAAGTTAACCTGTGGCAAATTCAATTAAATAGGTATGATTTGGAAAGGCACACGTGTCTTAATAAAAGGTCTAACACCTGAAAATGCATATCAGAGCAAAAACCAAGCTATGATGTCAAAAAACTGCCTGTAGAGCTCAGAAACAGGATTGCATCAAGCCACACATTTGAGGAACAGTTCAGAAAAAATTCTGCTGCATTGAAGGTTCACAGAAGTGAGAAGAGAAAAAGTCTGAAACAACCAGGACTCTTCCTAGAGCTGGCCTCCTGGCCAAACTGAGCAATTGATAGAGAAGGGCCTTGGCTAGAGTGGTGACCAAGAAGCTGATGGTCACTCTAGTTGAGCAGCTCCATGATCATATATGAAGATGGGAGAAACTTACAGAAGGACAAACATCACTGCAACACTCCACTGATCTGGGCTTTATGGCAGTGTGACAAGACTCAATACTCTCCTCAGTGAACACATGAAAACACACTTTGAATTAGCAAAAAAGCACCTAAAGAACCCTCACACTGTGAGAAACAAGATTCTTTGGTCTGATGAACCTCAATTCCAAGCATCATGTTTGAAGGAAACCAGGCACTGCTCATCGCCTGCAGAGTACCATCCCAAAAGTAAAGCATGCTGGTAGCAGCCTCATGCTGTGGGGCTGTTTTTCAGCGGCAGGGGCTGAAAGACTTGTCAGAGTAGGAAAGGAAAGCTCAATGCACCAAAATATAGACAACTCTGTGAATGTCCTTGGGTTCAGCCTAGGCCTGAACCCAAGTAAATATTTTTGGAGAAACTTGAAAATGTGCGTCTGCGCCCATCCAAGCTGACAGAGCTTGAGAGGTGAAGAGGTGAGGAGAAGAATGGCAGATTAACTGCCAAATGTGCAAATCTTTTTGCATCATACCAAAAAGGCTTGAGGCTGTAAAGGTGCTTTAGCTAAGTACTGAGTTAAGAGTATGAATACTTATGCAATGTACTAATAACTTACCTTTTAATTGTAATAAGTGTATGAAGTTGTAACAATTCTGTTTTCACTTTGTCAATATGGTATATGGAGTGTAGATTTATGTGGAAAAAAAGTAATTTAAAGTAGTTTAATGTAAGACACCAACATAACAAAAAGTGTAAAAATGGAGGGGGTATGAATACTTTCGCAAGGCACTATATATATATATATATATATATATATTCTAACTCAAATCTATTCCACATGAAAATGCAAAAACAGGCTATGAAGTTCTGTCAAGAGCATGCAAAACCAACAATTGGCGATATAACCCTAACTATAAAGCCATGTTGGCCAATCAGAAGCCTGAAAAAAGCACACACTCCAACGTCACAAGTCAAAATCTCAACAACACTGCAATGGGAGTTTCTGAAAGTCTTCACCCTGGAGGTATGAAGGTTCAGTTTCAATGAGAAGATACTCCATTTGCTGATAACTGAATGGCCAAATCGAATCGCATAGAAAAAGCAGTGCTTGCTCTGCCGCAGCAGCAGCCAAGCAGATCTACTCCGCCAAGACCAAACACATTAACACTGCCATGCTAAAATCTCCAGGATTTGTCATGACAGAACTAAAGTTTTGAGAAAACAATCATTTTCCCTGTAGTGTCTTGCTTTAAATGGGACTCAATTGATTAGCTGTGTCTATATTGTAATTTGCTAGGTTCGCTGTAATGCCTACAGACCAGAAGCAGCACGCGATCAGATCCAGAGTGGAGCTCACAGCCCTCCTAAATATAGGTATGATGTATTAATATACATACAGCTCATTTACATCTATATTACATTCCTTTATCCTTCAATGTCACTCACTTTCTTCTTGTTACTGTGATGAAGGGTTATCGGGGCGATGAGCAACTATGAAGAGTTCCGTAAAGCTTTTAACTGCCATGAGAGATCAGTCATGAACAGGGGGGCGGAGTCCTGTCGAGTGTGGTAATGAAAAAGAGGACCCTGTGAAGATTTCAATCACAGCACAACCCAATCCTCCTTATTTTGTCCCGTTCACTGGTTTCTTATAGAGAAACAGCGGTTACTAACACTGAACCCTGGGGCCGTGCTGACCATTGAGCGTCTGGCCCTCATTCAGCCACTGGAATACTGTAGAAAATAAAGTACAGCCTACAAACCTGAGCGCTTTCAGCCAGATCTGACCTCAATTAAAATGTGCAAATGCCAAACGGACCACAAAAATTCTCTTGGGGCGTTCCTTTGGTTAATCACTGTTTTTTTACACAAACAAATTAGGTCGCACTGTCGCTTTAAGAGTGCTATAAATTATTATTGTCGTTTTCGTTGTTGTTGATAACAGTTAACATTGTCTGTCATTTTATTTTATTGAAAACGCAAGTAAATAATTATTGTTTTCCTGAGGTTTTCTAATTGTCTTTGTTGTTTTTTCTTCATAGAAAAACTGGTCTATTTTGGTGTTGTTTTACATGGTAAAGTCATGACGAAACAGATCTTTGCTTCAGTATTGTGAAGTACGTGTAGTGTGTGAACTTTTGAGATGTGAACCGGCATACGTTTTCACTGGAAAGAATAAGTTAAACACTACCAGTCAATTTTTTTTATGTTTTTAAAGAAGTCTTTTCTGCTCACCAAGCCTGCATTTATTTTATCTAAAGTAGAGAAAAAAAAACAGTAAAATTTAAAAATATTTTTACTATTTTAAAAACCTGTTTTTTATTTGAATATTTTTTTAAATGTAATTTATTCCTGTGATTTCGAAGCTGATTTTTAGCATCATTACTCCAGTCACACGATCCTACAGAAATCATTTTAATATTCGGATTTGCTGCTCAAAAAACTTTTTTTTTTAATATTTTTTTGTTTAAAACAGCTGAGTAGATTTTTTTTTAGAATTTTTATTTCAGATAAATGCTGATCTTTGGATCTTTCTATTCATCAAAGAATCCTGAAAAAAATGTTTATTGATAGTAATAATAAAAAATGTTTCTTGAACAGCAAATCAGCATATTAGAATGATTTCTAAAGGACCATGTGACACTGAAGACTGGAGTAACAAAAATTTAGCAATACATTTTAGGAATAAATTACATTTTAAAATATATTCATATAGGAAAACAGTTATTTTAAATAGTAAAAATATTTCAAAATTTTACTGCTTTTGCTGTACTTTGGCCTGTGAGCAGAACATATTTCTTTAAAAAAAACTTTTAAAATCTTACTGTTCAAAAACTTTTGACTGGTAGTGTAATGAAATTATAAATTCAAATTTAAATTCAGTTTCAATTTAAATTCAAGTTTAGAGATGAATTAAATATGTGGTTTCATGTCTGTTAAAAGTATTTATTTATTAATTTGGCCATGTAATAAGCAGCATAATATACAGGTAATGTATAATGATCAGGTCCATTATCCCATCTATACATATTTAGCTAGGATATGAGATTTTAGTATTTTAATAAACAATGTATACATCTCCAATAACTTTAAATGTTTAAAGTTACATTCCTTGATGGATTTGTTTCTTACAAACCTAGCTTTTTGCTTCACAAGACGTTAATTGATAGACTGAATTTAACAGCTGTTTGAACTCTAATACTGACGGTATTCACTGCCAAAGATCCATTGGTGAGCAAGACGTAATGCTACATTTTTCCAAATCTGTTTTGATGAAGAAACAATTTCATCTACATGTTGGAAAGCCTAATCTTGAGTGAGTTTTCAGCAAATTGTGATTTTTGGGTGAACTATTCCTTTAAGAGTGTAGGGAGAGAAAATCAATGCAAATGTCCTTTTTTCTATTTTCACATGACCAATTAGGAAACATGTATGAATAACAGTCTATTCAAGCTCGAGAGGAAATTGGATGAATGAAAAATGGAACCAGCCCTGTTGGACATAAACTCAGAACATGAATCAAGCACACACACACACACACACACACACTGCAGCAGTCCAATAATGCAGATAGGATGTGAACCAAAATCAATTGCTTTGACCTCCATTTACGCAGTAATAACAGAGGAAGTCTTGTGGGGACAAAACGGTGGAACACAGAATTTCATTGATTGGAGTGCTAAAAAGGAAAGGACTAAAAATAGCCCATAGTTCCTGAGGAGATGCATCCGTCAGTCTGTGTGTAGCAGTGTTTGCTGTCATTCTGAGGAGCGGGAGAAAGAGAGCGACAAAGTATAATGGGTTCAAATGTCCAGGGGGCCAAATCTTCATTCAGCCCAGAGGAAACTGGAGATGAAAGAGAGAGTGAAAGCTGGAGGTGGCGAGAGTGAATTTTGTGAATAATGCCAGAGGCAGCCAATTCGTCTACTGAAGCGTAAGGCTTGTGAATGCGAGAACACAACTGTGCCCTGCAGTGTCACATGCTATACTTCATCTAAAATTATCTTAAACAACACTTTTTGGGTTTTTACTGAACTAATTCACTTAGACTACATGCAATTATAAATATACACATCCCCAATATTTTGAGGTAAATGTGTTCAAAAGTACGAAAAATTTGTGTACCAAACATAATTTTCCTCTAATTAAACAGTTTTTTGGGAGTTATCCCATAACATTTAGTTGTTATGTGTGCTGATTAGCATCTTAAAGCTATCTAAAATTTTCACTACCGAAACAGTCATGACTGAAACATGTCATAATTGTTTCGGTAGTGACAAAAGGGAACACATAATCCTTTATTTGAGGAAAATCTATTTATTTATGCATTCTTTTTTGGTATTTTAGTAGTGTTTTAGTATGTGGGTTAAAATTCTGTAATGTGTTTGCTATTAAAACATTACTGTAACTACTGAAAATATCCTGTCACAACAGAAACATTTGTCAAAAATCAAGTATACTGAATTATCAACTAAGATGTTATGATAGTTTTTGATTCAGTGTATATTCAAACCAATAAAATGAAATCAGTATGATCAACTTTTATCCTTTTACAAAGAAAATTTTGATTCAAAATACAACAAATCTCATAAATCACACTTGAAATATTATTAAAATTGTATTGATTGTTATTGATTTACTTCTGAAATTTTTTTCATAAAATAGAAAAATATATATATTTACAAGGAAAATCTTAATAGATTAATATAGCCCTTCCTATTAAATTATATATTACTGTGTTTCGGTAGTGACAAATTTGGGGAGAGGACAAATATTCCAAAACTTTCTGAATATACAATATGAGAACTAACTTTACAATTATTAGAAATGTGAACTTTTAATAACATACAACATTTGTAAAGACATTTCCAACTCTGACTTAGAACCAATTCTGTAGAATGGCCCATATACATTATTTATTAAAAATAAATAAAATGACATTTGAAGCAATAGAAAAGCTTTATGTGAAAATGTCATTATTCATGAAAATGTAATAGCTTATGAATATGAAAATTATATATACATATATATATATATATATATATATATATATATATATATATATATATATATAATTTTTTTTTTTTTTTTTTTTTTTTTTAAATACAGGAACAGAACAAAATTCTAAGCTATTAGTTCTAACTTGTAGTTCTAAAGTTATTTATAACATTTTAAATTTAATCTAAACATTTGATTTCTTTTTTGGTATATAAATTTATTTTTAATTAATTTATTAGTATTTTGTATGATAAATTGTTCCTCATTTGTTGCTAAATAACTAAGCATATACATGTCAAATAGCAGCCAAGATATTCTTCCAAAAATTCATCATGGAAGAAGTCTTTTGAAAGATTAAATTAAAAGAATTTTCATTTTCATGTGAACTATTCTTTTGAAAGATACTGTAACCAGTTATAGCATCTAATAAAATCCACAAAAAAAGTCATGAAATTGCTAGTAAATTCCACAATTAATGTCAAAGAAACAGCAAGTAACATATTGAATTAATCATGAAATTTCGACTGAAGACTGAAATAGTTTTCTGAAATGTTCTCTAGTAATCTTTGTTCGAAAAAGTGTACACTCTTACGCATTTATATTACATTCGATTTCATTTCTGTAACCTATAATTACCCCCAACGGCAAGGTTTTTTTCCAAGGTTTCTAGCCTCTGAATTCACACCCATCCATTATTTATTATCATCAAATGTTTTAAAAAGTACGAAATTACAAACACAAGGCTGCTCGGATGAGTCAGCGCTCACAAATCTGTTAAAATGAAACATAAAGACAGCACCTCAATTAACTGTTTCCTCCGCTTCTCTTGGCTTTCTTTATCTCTCGCTCTCTCACTCCGCCTGTCTTTGAGACAAGGACAATAACATAATTATGTGCATTTATGTATACTGTTCCTATGGTAACACAGTGCCCTATGAGTGCACTGGAACCTGAAGAGTTTGTAGAGGGTCTGCACTGTCTGTGAGAGCAAGAACATAATTGTATTATCAGGGCATGCATCATCTTTATTCAAACCGATCACATTCTCTATCCATAATGCACTACAACTGATGGCTTGAGCTAATGAGGAAGCGGGACAATCTCGGAGCTAAAAGAGCAATAATCAATTCACTGGTTAATAGCCCCATCAATCTTTAAAAGATCACACCCATAGTGAATTAAAAGCCGATTCCATTAACTTATCCTTTGTCTTTGAGTACTAGAATCGCTGCTGTAGATACTGTAGGCAATTACAGTACTAGATTTTGTGTCTTTGAGAGAGATACACACAAACAAGTTAAGTGTTTTTCATAGGTTGGCCACTAGAGGGAGATTTAAGCATGTTTGTGTGTTTACAGGCCTATACAGTATGTTCCTTGTTATTTATCCTATTTGTATGTTTGCATCTTTAAACAAACACATTGCATGCTGCATTGGTTGAAAGGTAGTTTATACAAATAAAAATAGCTCCTTATGCTTTTTGCAGCTCCTACCTGTTGAGGTAAGATAGGTTCACTTTGGTCTGTTCTCTGGAGATTAATTACGTTGGCTTGAGTGGCATCCTGATACAAACATGGGTACTAAGAGCTTTTTGAAAGCATTATGCACAGCTGGATGAGCCTGGAGTGCACAGAACTTTTTAAACAACATGACCTGAGTGTACACTGTTTGAATACTCACTCACTATACATGAATATACAATCTATTCTAGAAAGATAGATAGATCTATCTATCTGCTTACTGTAACTCTGTGCATTAAAGGGATAGTTCACCCAAAAATGAAAATTAGATGTTTATCTGCTTACCCCCAGGGCATCCAAGATGTAGGTGACTTTGTTTCTTCAGTAGAACACAAACGAAGATTTTTAACTCAAACCGTTGCCAGTCATATAATGGCAGTTAATGGGATCCATGGCTTTGAGAGTCAGAAAAACATACACAGACAAAACAAAATTAAACCCTGCGGCTCATGGCGATACATTGAGGTCTTAACACCGCAATGTCCAACTGTCCTGAGCGTGTTCACAACAGCTGGCGTGTGGCGCGTCATTGTGCTCTGGCATGGTTTTCACGCATATACACTCATTGTGTACACAGTGCAGTGAGTTTGTGGGTACGACGGCTACTCAAAATGGTAATTACTTGTGCTTATCCTGATTGTTGCAACCGGTTAAAAACTAAAAGATTATGTTTGCTTGCGCAAACTCATCCAGAAGTGTTGACTTTTCAATCACTCCCAACTTTTGAGCCTGATCGACTGAAGTTATAGTTGCTTGCTCTCCGTCATGCACCGGCTGTTGTGAACGTGCTCAGGACAGTTGGACATTGCGGTGGATCAGAGGTAAAAATAATATAAATACTGTTCAGTTTCTTGCACAGACCGATTGTTTCGCTTGTTAAGATCTCAATGTATCGTCACGAGCTGCAGGGTTTAATTTGGTTTTGTCTTTGTATGTTTTTTTTACTCTCAAAGTCATGGATCCCACTGCTATTATAGGACTGACAGACTGCAATGGTTTGGATTTAAAATCTTCGTTTGTGTTCTACTGAAGAAACAAAGTCACCTACATCTTGGATGCCCTGGGGGTACGCAGATAGGTATAAACAGGTAAATAATGATATACACTATATTGCCAAAAGTATTTGCTCACCCATCCAAATAATCGGAATCAGGTGTTCCAATCACTTCCATGGCCACAGGTGTATAAAATCAAGCACCTAGGCATGCAGACTGTTTTTACAAACATTTGTGAAAGAATGGGTCGCTCTCAGGAGCTCAGTGAATTCCAGCGTGGAACTGTGATGCCACCTGTGTCCAGTCCAGTTGTGAAATTTCCTCGCTCCTAAATATTCCACGGTCAACTGTCAGCTGTATTATAAGAACGTGAAAGTGTTTGGGAATGACAGCAACTCAGCCATGAAGTGGTAGGCCACGTAAACTGACGGAGCGGGGTCAGCGGATGCTGAGGCACATAGTGTGAAGAGGTCAATGCACCGCAGAGTCAATCGCTACAGACCTCCAAACTTCATGTGGCCTTCAGATTAGCTCAAGAACAGTGCGTAGAGAGCTTAATGGAATGGGTTTCCATGGCCGAGCAGCTGCATCCAAGCCATACATCACCAAGTGCGTCGGATGCAGTGGTGTAAAGCACGTTGCAACTGGACTCTAGAGCAGTGGAGACGCGTTCTCTGGAGTGACGAATCGCGTTTGTCTATCTGGCAATCTGATTGGCGAGTCTGGGTTTGGCGGTTACCAGGAGAATAGTATTTGTCTGACTGCATTGTGCCAAGTGTAAAGTTTGGTGGAGGGGGGATTATGGTGTGGGGTGGTAGTTCCAGTGAAAGGAACTCTGAATGCTTCAGCATACCAAGACATTTTGGACAATTCCATGCTCCCAACTTTGTGGAAACAGTTTGGAGCTGGCCCCTTCCTCTTCCAACATGACTGCACTAGTGCACAAAGCAAGGTGCATAAAGACATGGATGACAGAGTCTGGTGTGGATGAACTTGACCGGCCTGCACAGAGTCCTGTCCTCAACATGCTAGAACACCTTTGGGATGAATTAGAGTGGAGACTGAGAGCCAGGACTTCTCGTCTAACATCAGTGTGTGACCTCACAAATGCGCTTCTGGAAGAATGGTCCAAAATTCCCATAAACACACTCCTAAACCTTGTGGACAGCCTTCCCAGAAGAGTTAAAGCTGTTATAGCTGCAAAGGATGGACCGACGACATATTGGGGGCTTCAGGGTAAACGTAACTTACTTTGTCTTGCGGGAAACATGTATTTTCTGTAGCTTCTGAGGGGCAGTACTAAATGGAAAAAAAAAAATAGGCAAAATAAGAAAAATGTACACATCTTCATTCTGTTCAAAAGTTTACACTCCCAGCTCTTAATGCATTGTTTTTCCATCTGAATCACAAGTAAAATTTTAAACCTTCTGTAATAGTTGCATCTGAGTCCCTCAGTTGTCCTTAGTGATGGACTCAAGATAGATCTCAAAATTATACAGCCTTTGTTGGAAAGGGTTCAAATACACAAACATGCAGAAAACCAAAGAATTTGTGGGACCTAAAAGATTTTTCTGAAGCACAGTTTAACTGTTCAGGACAAACACGGGACTTACGAACAACTATCACTAAGCAAAAAAACAACAACAACAAAAAAAAAAACATCTGTGGATCATTCAGGTAATGACACAGTATTGAGAATCAAGTGTATGTAAACTTTTGAACAGGGTACTTTTTTATAAATTCAACTGTTATTTTGTCTTGTCGACTATTTGTAAGCGTCTTTTATGTGAAATATCTTATTCAGGTCCATACTAAATAAAAAATAACACGCATTTTGTATGGTCCCTCTTATATTTGTAAAATTTGAACTAAAAATCTTACTGAAAATCTATATATCAAAATAGGTATTGCTTGAATAACAAACAGTATTTTCAAATTGTAGTGTTTTGAGATGACATTTAAGTGGCAGAGAATTGACATTATCCTTCCAGGTGGTGCAGGTTATGAACCACAGAACAGCAGGAATTCAAGCCAGAGAAGATGACAGCAGGAACATTTGGGTCAGACAGTTTATCTGCCCACTGGTTTTTGTAGACATTATGTTTTCCATCGGTACCCGGTAGAGTGTAGAAGATAGATTCACCGTTAATATTCTATCAAGTATGGAAGAGCTAAGCTGGGACCTCACCGTTAAGAGGTCAGGTTGCCAGGTTCTCCTCAAGGGCTTATCCAAAATAAATACACTTGGAGATACGCTGAAAGCGGAACGGCCAGGAAATGGAAGACTTATTTATAGATATGTATGGCGAAAATGCAGCAAGAGATGAGCCTGGGGAATGCAGCAGCCAGTCGTTTGTGAGCAATTTCTTGTGGAAAACACGACTGGATGCCACTTTATCACAACAAAACTCCTTATCAATAATGCAGGCATCAATATGGGCATAAATAAATTTATGTACAGAAAGTTCACAAGGAATGAAAATACGTATTTTTTCTAGTACTCTGTCATTTAAGACCACCTTCTAAGGAATTATTGTAGAGATCTGATTCTTATTTGTGTCCTTGGGACACAAGAACATGAAAGCTTGCTGAAATTCGCCTGGTTTTTAGTGTGACCGTGAAGAAACGCTCCACGTGTTTGCTGGTGGTGGTAATGATAGAGAATGGACTCCGAGGCTGGAATGATTATGGGGGTAATCAGAGTAACAGGCGCATGAGCTGTCAGATGGGAATGAATGTGAATGATCTCAAGTATGATTTATGAACGGCAATCCAGGAGAACTAAATCATTGCCTCCGTCTCTCATAAAAACATACCATCTGGAGTGGAATATGCTGACACACTTAAATCACATTCGATCGACATAGGTGGTAGTAAAATGTATGGACATGCTTCTCTATATGAATATGATGATTTATGGTGTTGTTTAGCAGGCAGAAGGTTTTGTGTAAGGGTCAACGTCATGACGGTCATTTTTGATTTTTTGATTTATTCACAATTTAAAAAATTAAAAATGCAGCTCATACAAAGTATGCTTTGAATATATCTATGAGCATGTGTTTGAGAAATTACAGTAAATGTAAAAAAAAAAAATTTTTAAATGACATCTAGATTAAATTAATTTTAAAAATAATTATTGTGTAATGTACCTATGATGTCACAATGAACAGCCTCATTTAAAGTCTTAGCTGCATAATCAATGACAAATAATCTAATAAATGCAAAGAAAAATCATTTAAAATTGTAATTTATAACACAAATGCCAAGATCATAGAAATTCATGCTATTTTTATATGGTTTTGAAGTATTACAGTATTTCTCAGCCATATTTCTCAAAAAATTGCCTCAAAGAGATACGCACACTTATCTTACTTGTTACATTGAGAGAAAAAAAATATATATATAAATATATATATATATATATATATTAGTGATGGGCGTAGATTAATTTTTTTAATCTAGATTAATCTCACTGTAATCTTGGAATTAATCTAGATTAATCTAGATTAAATTGGCTAATTTGAATTCTGTCGAAGGCATTCAGAATATGTGTGCTACCCAAATAATGACTAAAAGTAAGTCTTTGAGAACGGGTTTCTCAAGCCAGGTGGCGCATTAGACCAGGGGCTCATCTCCTGTTTCCAAAATGCATCACAAACTGTTTGACAATTGCATTTACAACGCAATTAACTATACAAACTTGTGTAACCAACTATTCCTACACTGCATGTACTTCTGCGTAAAAGGCTGTGCGACGTGCGCGTTACAGTTAAATACACAGACGCGCGCGGGCATGGATATCTGCGTGCATAGTCTTCAGTTAGACTGCGTTGCATTCAGAAGCGTCAATTTAGTTGTTGCATATAGTTTAATGTCTTTATTTCAGGATTATCAAGGTAAATTATAACTCAAAGTTTAGATTGTACTGGGGCACAGCAGATTTTCACTGGGGCACGTGCCCCAGTAAAAAGGGTCTAGCAAAGCCCCTGCCCTGAAGCAAACCCGGTGGCTTCATAGCTGCATCCATGTTAGCACGTCATGTTTGATGTGGTAATTTCACAGTAGGCATACATACAGGTTCGAAGACTCGTTCTCGCCCCCCACAGTGCAATTCGGCTAGGTATACATCCGCACTAAAATATCAAGGTGAAAGTCATCATAGCTTGCATAGCATAGACTAGGGATGCACCGATCCTTATCGGCCGATCACTTGCGCGTTTTGTCAGTAAAGCCGGTTCTGTAATCAGCGGTAAATGCCATCAGGTGCGTGATTTCACGTTGAGCCGTATATACTACACACAGCCGTTGTTCACTGACGAGCTGCACACATTCACACTGATAATGAACATTGATTTGCGCAGCTCGTTTGTAAACAACGGCTGTGGAGTAATATATATGGCTCAATGTGAAATCACGCACCTGATGGCATTTACCGCTGATTACAGAACCGGCTTTACTGACAAAACGCGCAAGCTTTATCGGCCGATTCGTATCGGTGCATCCCTAGTATAGACCCAGCTCCCAACCCAACTTTGAGAATAGATTAACGGCAATATTTTTTTTATCGCCCGATAAGAGTCTCACGTTAACGCCGATAACGGCCCACCACTAATATATATATATATATATATATATATATATATATATAATGAAAAAATAGTAATATATATATATATATATAGATATATATATAGATAGATAGATAGATTTTACATTTTAATTTCCATTTTAATGAACCAGCCCAAAATACTTGTTACACTGAAAAAATATTTATATATATGAATTAAAATATATAAAAAATTTGTATGATCTAATATATATAAAAAAATATTTCAGATATTTTCTTAAGGAGAAACGCACACTCATAGATTGTTTTCTTATGTTTTTTTTTTTTTTTTTTTTTACTTTTTAACTTTTTTAAATATTGCTTTTAAAACTAAAAAAAAAAAAAAGTTTAATGTGGATAAACCAGTCCAAAAATATTTTTTCTTAATGTAACAAGTATTTTGGGCTGGTTTATCCACACCAGCCCAAAATGCTTGTTACATTAAGAAAAAATATTTATATATATGATTCTATATATAAAAAATAAATAATATATATATTTATTGGGCGGGTTCATCTGCAAAACATTTTAATATTTACTATATTATATATTATTATACATTTTAAAAAGTAAAAAAAAAAAGAGTTTAATTCATAAAAATTGTATTTCAATGCTCCAAGGAACTTTGTGCTTACTTGTAAAACATTTGTGTTTTCTAAAAACTTGCAAGCAAAATTCACCCATTTCATCTTTTTTCCATCACCATGTTCCCTTAGGGGTGCTGTAGAAACAAAAACTTATTTCTAAGAACTTACTACGTTTTAAACATGATTTTTAAAAGATGTCCTTATCTTGTCATTGACCTACTTGCACCTAAGCTGGTTAGATGAGGCTGTTTAGTTACATCATAGTTACATCAACATGAAAACAAAAGCACATTATTCTATGAATACTGACTGACAATATCATCTGCCAAAGGGAGATGCTGATGCCTACAAATGCCCTTCAGACAAATCTCTTCCGCAGAACGCACTTCTCTTTCTCTCACTTCAGATTTGAGAAGTGTGCCATCGTAAGTCAGCGGGATAACTTGGATCAGTCATTGACAAGAACATTGCCTCAGGGTCTGACGGACTGAACCGTCACACATCCTTCAGCCCATCTGACTTCCTTCTTGACTTACAAGCTGAAAGACACAGATGATTCATATTTCTTTAAAAGCCTGCTTTAATCACCTGCTCTCACAGAATATAAATCCAAAACACAACGCCCTCAGCAAGACATCCTTCCCTGCCGAGCAGCGTTCGCCATTCTTGGCTCTGAAAACAGAAAGTACATTTCTAAAAGGGGCGTAGTGGCTCTGGCCTTGAGGCGAAATAAGAAGTAGAATCGGGAAGGAAAGCCTGGGACTGTCTAACTAGATCAGACTTTTTTTAAGAGTTCTTATCCATCATGGTTTTGCAGCTTTGCCATTTCCACTGAAGAGACACAGAGAGGCTGAGAGAGGTAGATAAATGAGGTGAAAATAAGAAAAAAGGGAGAACGGAAAACAGAAAGGCAGAGAAAGAGATTAGGACAGAAAGGTAAATGGTTTCTTCATCTGCAGGCAATTTCACATCCAAAGGGTTGATTTGTGTTAAAATTTCTGCTTTATTCTTCTTGCTATAAAACTGTCTTGGAATTTTTTTTTTTTTTTTACAATGTCTTCATAATTTCCTTTTGCTACTTTAAGTATCGGTTCAATTCTTTGCTCTTGTATTCTTTTACTCTCCCAGACTTGGAATCCTGAACTAAAAACTAAAAACCTATGTCTCATATTTATGTCTCATATATTTTTAAACTCTTCACTGATACCTTTGTCTCTATTGTAAACAAGTACAATAAAAAACCTTGATTCTAATCGATTCTCATTTTTACGAAATTATATTGATTCTTAAATCCATTAAATCGTCTAGCGCGCCTCTAAACCAATAAATTGCAATAAGCTTTATGCTTTGTTACTTTTGATTATGAAACAAAGCCTACACTATTCACTATTCAAACCATTAAATTTTTTTTTTTTGGCACTGTTTAATGTGGAGTAACAATTTGCTATTGAGAAGCGGATTTGATACCAGTTTCAGCATGAAATAAACATACAAAGGTATGTTAAAAGAAAGAGTACAACTTACCGAAATCCGTATCCTGTCTCATGTAAACGCTCAAGCAATGTTTCAGCTGTGGAAAGATGCCAATATAACAGCTTGTAAACAATATGTCACATAACGTCACATTGACCTAAAAAAACATATTTGGTGACCATGCACTCATTAGTCAGCTAGAAAAATGAACTCAGCATTCAGCATTTTGCTAAATATATGCACCATATAACATATTCATTATAATTTTTACTGTTCTTCAATGTTTCATTTATGTTTGAATGACTCTGTCAAGTTTGTATGACTTCTATGAATTTTTTTTTTGACTGGAAATGACACAGGCTTCTCCCAAAAGATAATAAGATGATGTACAAGAGGCATCATTGTGAAAAAACATATTTCTCAGCTTTATTTACATTTGAACAAAAAGTGGCATGTCCAAAATTATTCATACCCTTTGCAAACTGTCATAGTCTATGGGAAAATTTAAAGTTCTATGCCATTCCAAATAGTCCAAGCTGTTCTAAAGCATCCTAATTACCATGATTCATTGGGACCAGCTGTTTTAATCAACTCAATAGGTGAAAAACAGAAGCTCTCTGCTGTTTATTTGTGGACAGTCATGGCGAAGACTAAGGCTACGTTTACATTAATCCGGATACATTTGAAAACGGAGTTTTAATTTTAAAACGCTCTCCGTCCACACTAGCGTTTCCAAGCGTTTTCCAAAAGTTTCTCATCCACACTGAAACGTAGGAAAACATCAAATTCGCCTTACTGCGCATGCGTAAAGCCTCCAAAATTATACAGACGTAATAAGTTTTCACGCAATTCTTCTGGCGGGATAATTTACGGAAATATCTCATTATCCACTGACACGTCTATATCACGCTCATTCATATTTTATCTGAAAAGCAGTTGTCGTCATGTTTTGCAGGACAGCAACTGTGAGTAAATTTTCCGTCATCATTTTAGGACTGTAATTTGAAGAGTGTACAAGGTAAATCTCTTTAGCAGCAGTGTGTGAATAGCACAGGCACAATTACTGGTGTAAACATAGATATCTATTGGTACAATATGCGTCACATGACTATAAATATGCGTCATCATTTTCAAAAGCCTCCGTTTTCACAGTCCACACTACAACGTGAAAACGGCGTTTTCTAATTTATCCACTTTGGCCGGAGTTTTTAGAAATAATCGTTTTCTGTGATAAAAACGGGGTTTTCGTGTAAATGAGAGGCCAAACCGCAGGGAAATATCTGCGTTTTCCCTTCGTGTAAACGGGGCCTAAGGAGCTCACTGAGGACCTGCGGCTGCTTGCGAGTCAGAAAAGGTTTATAAGACCATATCTAAATGTTTTGAAGTTCCAGTGGCTACAGTGCAAAGTATTATTAAAAAATACAAGACGTTCCGCATTTTGAAAAATCTCAGAGGACGTTGAATTTGCCAGGGGTATAAATAATTTCGGGCTTGACTGTATAATATATAATATATATGTGACCTTGGACCACAAAACCAGTCATAAGTAGCACGGGTGTATTTGTAGCAATAGCCATGCAATGTATGCCTTTAAGTCATTAAATGCAATACAATGTATGGGTCAAAATTATATATTTTTCTTTTATGCCAAAATAAGTAAAGATCATGTTCCATAGAGATATTTTGTAAATTTCCTACCGTAAATATATCAAAGCTTAATTTTTGATTAGTAATATGCATTGCCAAGAACTTTCTTTTCTCAATATTTAGATTTTTTTGCACCCTCAGATTCCAGATTTTCAAATAGTTGTATCTCGGCCAAATATTGTCCTATCCTAACAAACCATTAATTAATGGAAAGCTTACTTATTTAGCTTTCAGATGACTTTTTCATTATTAATTTACACACACACACACACACACACACACACACACACACACACACACACACACACACACACACACACACACACACACACACACACGTTGGGTTTACATGTTTTATGGGGACATTCCATAGGCGTAATGGTTTTTATACTGTACAAACCGTACTTTCTATTGCCCTACACCTACCCTACACCTAAACCTAGCCCTCACAGGAGATTGTGCATACTTTTACTTCATCAAAAAAACTCATTGTGCATGATTTATAAGCCTGTTTCCTCATGGGGACCTGAGAAATGTTCCCACAAGGTCAAAATCTACTGGTATTCCTATCCTTGTGGGGACATTTGGTCCCCACAACGTGATGAATACCAGGTACACACATACACACACACACACACACACACACACACACACACACATACACTGTCCCTCAATTGTGACGTCATTTCTGCAACAACCATTTTTGCCAATTTAATAACATTATCAGTGAAGAGCTTAAGAAAAAAGAGACATGTAATGTCCTAAGAAAACAGAAAAATCATGGTAAATATCACTCTTGCACAGAATAATTTTGTCAAACTATGCAAAAAGTGTAAAAATATTATTAGATTGCGTGTTTTAGGACACAATAAATCCTATCTATGAATCTCATCAAAACACAGGAGTCAGATATTTTATTAAAAAATGTTTTTAAATGTATTTTTATCACAGAATGCTATTAAACACAATACATCATTTGAGATGAATAAATGACACCGTGGTGGAAAAGTTTACGACTTTGGGGAAAAGAATTCTCAGTTTAAATAAACAAAAGTGTGAAAACAGCCTGTAGGTGAACAAAGACCCAGAAAAAGAGTCCAGAATCATGATACTGTTCTGGGAGAAGATTCAGACCATTTAATGTCACTTTGGCAGAAACAGACAGACTGAACCTGATATATTCATCTGGATAAGATGTGAAAGTGAGGATTATATTAGTCATATTGCATTACTCCTTCCAACTCTTTTAACTGTCATTGGTAACACAAGAAGAAGTCTGACCAGAAGTGCTTTAACTGTACGCACTTTGAGCAATATGTAGTGCATGTATAGGTAGAGACAGGTGGTTACAGATAACAGAGAGATGATTGATGGGAGAGTACATCGGCTGAAACTTTTGATTCAGGTGGCATCGCCACGGTAACAAGCCGGAAAATATGATTTTCTTTTGAGTGATTTGTTCCAATCGGATTTGACAGGGAGCGTGACAAGAATCTCTAAGGACTGAGTCACGTCTCCTAACCTGTCCACTTTTCCTTCGGCTTTTTTCCCTGCTGTTCCCCAAAATAATGTGTTGTTGCTCAAAGGTTTCTCTGTTATAGCTTATCATGTGCAGTTCTCAGTAAGTACTTTCTCTTAAAATTCCCTGAAAAACACACACAGATGAGATCAAACAGATGCTGACATGCAGTAAGTATAATGCGTAAGATTCCAGATTTTGATTGCTAATCTGACCACAGAAGAACCAAAGAAGATGGTAAGGATATATCTCAGTTGTGATTTTTATTCCTACAGGGGCTCTATCAAATAAAGCGCGAGTATTAATATCAGGATCATCGTGGTCTCTGTGGTTCGCTGCAGCCGGTGGAAATATGTGAGAGTTGTGTTGGTGGTTGCTGTGGTGATTGTTGCTGTGGTGACCGTGTCCGGTCCCCCACGAAGGGCTCGTGTTAGGAGGCCTTCCCATTAGCTGATATAATGAGGCATTTTTCTGCTCTCAGTGGCCATACGCCCACCCTCCATAACACAACGGCTACACACACTACAAACACGGTGCTCACAGACAGATTTGTTAAGGCGCAAAACTGTTGATCATGTTGACAAGACTGATCAGTCACTCTGCTCCCAAAAAGTACAAAGCGCAAACACACAACAGGACGTTTCAAACTGGCACACCTCGTTCAATAGTTTATAACTTTTAATGACTTAAAGGTGTGATGGATTCTCTGCTGTTTGTTTGTGCGAAATGGTTTGACAGTTAAAGTGTGTCTGGTTCAGGCTGATGCATTTAGTTAATGCTTGACAATCTCTGATTCAGAGGAATCTCCGATTTCTTCCTCACAGAAGAATACTGTGTGCCTCAGAGATTGCTCATACACAGAGTTCTCAGAAGTTTCTTCTCAAATTGCTTTGGAGAAGTAAAAGAAGATCAAATGATTCATTGTGCTTTTAGTCTGGATTTTAGTTGAGTTTTCAGAACAAATAAAAATTTTGTTAAAAGTGTGATTGGCTGTATGCTTGAATTTATGCTTCCACTTCGAGTAAGCATGTTAGACAGGATCCTGGTCGCAGAAAACAAGGAAATATATATGTATATATCAGGGGTGTTTCCTCTGAAGAGGCATGGGAGGCAGTGTCTCCTCGAAATATTGGATGAGAAAAAATGTTATTTGTTAGATAACAGAGCATTTACCTTTTTCATAAACATATTCCTGTATTTTTCTACAGGGGAGTCCTCGTCTCTCACCTCACTTGAGCCCACTGAGTTTTAACAGACCCCCTAAAGTGTGCAGTGAGTTTGGTGGGGGGTAATTGAGAAAGTCATGTGAGAGGATATGACTTCCCGATATGATTGGATATGACTTGTTATGATCTGCTGTGATTGGTTTTGTGTTTGTGCGCGTTCTGTGTTCGCGAATCAATCTGAATGAACAATATAATGCCGTTAATACGACTAATTTAAAAAAGTAAGTAAACAACTCACACACTTACATCAAAATAAAACTTAAAATGGCATGAAAACATGATCTGTGGGAGTTTTTAGTGAGTAATCAGCTTGGTGGAATTTACTGAGCTTTGATGACTGATGATCCGAAAAATTTAAAAATAGTTCAAAGTTAACTAATAAAGGGTTACTCCACCCCAAAAAGAAAATTTTGTCATTAATCACTTGTCTTTTGAAATCCGTAAAAGGTGCAGGGGAAGACAAAAATGTCTCAGATTGAGCGATTGAGGTGTTCTGTTGTTGGATGTAATAATGAACATAGTCGTCATTTACTCCTGACATCTGAGCTGCTGAAGACGCAGAGGATTAACGTTACTTTCGTTTTTGAAAGGAAAGTGCAGATCCCGATTTACATATGCGTCTATGTTTGTGTGAATCATTCGTGATGCAGCTTCACCCACAGCAGAAGTGAGTATAAGGATTTTTTATGCATCTTTGCAAATGGCCTTTCTTCATAATGTGCTTGTTAGCAAGTTTCGCCGCTTAACGTGGCTAAATGCGACTAAACGCGGCTAAATGCGGCTAAAGTAAACATGACGGCTCATCATCCCAAGGCAGAGAGGGGCGGGGCGAGCAGAGCTCATTAGCATTTAAAGGAACATGCAATAGAATAGCTCGCTCAAATAAGGGCTGATTTTGACAAGGTAAAAGAGTGTTTTTACACTACCATTGAGAAATGTATCCAAAGTATGTTATAGACTTCTCATTAAGACCCTAAAGAATCATATCAACTTGTGGAATGGGCATCTGATGACCCCTTTAAGTGCGACATTCTAGTGATATCGGAACTCCAATCGTTTCACTGTTTTTATCACTCCGCTTGCGTTATTTCTCATAGTGATTGTTATTGTGGACACCCAAATCTAGAATTTTAAAAATAATACTGTTTTTGTGTGACAAGAATGTAATGGGTTAGGCTTCAAATATGCAGTTTGTTAATAAAGATAATGTCTATTTGAAAATTTGCTCCAATGTTTTCGGAGATATAGATATATATAAAATAGTAAAATATGTGTTACTTTAGCTATTTATTTATATATTTTAGTGATAAACTTATATGAGAGCAACACAAATTCAACCTAATATCATGACGAAAACATACATGTGGGAACTTATGTACTGAAATATGAATTATGAAATATGTACTGCCATTGACAAGATATTCAATGTAAAATGTTCACTGGGTGGCGCTAAAAGAGTCAGGTACAGGTACATTTTAGTCATGAGATCAGGTAGCAAAAATTAATTGGTCACAAACTTAAACCTAAATGGAACCATCTCCATTTATTCTCAGTTTGTGTCACTGCTCAAGCAAATCTCAGTCATCTCTGCTGTCTATGAGAAACAAGGGAGATATTAAAGAGATATAATTTGTAATAATATGTTCCAGACTCTTAAACAGATGCCTTGCAAGATTTTCTGTAACAAATCTTCACTGCAATGCTCCTCTTACATCTTAAAAGAAAAGAAGAAAAGGTGTTGAAGGTTAAATTCCAAACCTTCCCAGGTATCTTTAAGATCTAACAGACTAAAATTTATTAAACTCAACACCCATAACCGAGTTCAATTTTTCCGTTGTTGTATTTTTCTGTGCTATTGAGCATTGTCACCAGCAGAAAGCCTTGAGAACTTGATTATCGTGTGCTTTGAAGGCAGAGCTGAGCTATGAGGCAAGTCGAAGCTTCTATGGAAGCGTGTGAGTCACGCTGTTCCATAGAATCAAACACCTACACACAGACCCACAAAGACAGCCACTGGTGTGACGACGCACAGGAATTTCAAATGAAAAGCCTGGTGACCTCAGCCTTGGCAGTGTGTGCACATGGTGTGAAATAACGTGGCAGGCGGTGGGCGATGGGGCCGAGCGTGTGCCCACTCACTTGAAAGAAGAGGCACAACAGAAGACCATCTCTCTGTATCTTTTTCTTTCTTTCACATGGAGCAACACTGCAGTGTGCCAGACTCTCCAAACCCCGCTTATTTTCGTGCTGAGAAATACTGATGACTTGTATTATCTGGATTATGTCAGTTTTATTGATTTATACACTTAACTGAACCAGAAAAGCCATCTTAAAAATACTAATGCAACAGTATATTGATGCAGTAAAGTAAACATTACGAAGGAGATATGTTTAGATAATCAATTTAAGAAATGAACATGAATTTTTTTTTATTTTGAGTCCACTAGTGGGAAAATGTTCCTATTTTACATTCTTGCATAATTTAATAAAGGAATGACAAATGATATTATTAGCAGAGCTAATGGAAGAAAGTTTATGACTCAAAAAAGTAACTGCAACATTATCTGTAAGATAAAAAATTGCAGCTGCCTTATTTTATTTTATAATAAAATATCTTATATTTTTATACCTTATAATCTGAAAATCTCAGAATCTGCAAAATGTTAATTATTTTACCAAAATAAGAAGGATCATACAAAATACAAGTTTTTTTTATTTAGTACTGACCTGAAAAAGATATTTCACATACAAGAAATCAGTGTTGTTTTCGTCAATGATGACGATGACGAAATAATTTCGTTGACGCCACTTTTTTTCATGACGATAACGAGACGATGACGAGATAAAAATGGCTCGTTGATGACTAAAACATGACGAGACGTGTTTGAGTTTTCATTGACGAGACGAGAATAGACGAAAATGTTAGTGGGTGGTCGGTCAGACGTTTAAAATGCATGACATTTCCGCTTATTGTGCATGCCAATTAAAACTTAAAAAGTATCTGACGCTATGGCAAGCCGTTTTAGCATTAAATATTCTTTGCTATACTAGTATGGCAAGCCGTTTTAGCATTCCATCCTTTTTTGTCTTTTATGTTCTAAAACATTCCTTCATTATTGTAATTATTGGTGAAAATAGTCGATCCGGAAGCTCACATTGTGTTGAACTATAGATCTGCTATTTTCAGAACTTATAAGTGACACTACCCAACAGCAAAATACTTACTGACCTACATTAATTTGTTAAAAGACTACTTTTTTCCCTTTTTTTTGACTAAAACTAGACTAAAACCTTTTTGACTTTTCGTCGACTAAAACTAGACTAAAACCTTTTTGACTTTTCGTCGACTAAAATTGGACTAAAACTATCACATATAGAAGTGACTAAAATTTGACTAAAACTAAGAAGCATTTTAGTCCAAAAGACTAAGACTAAATCTAAGATGGTTGTCAAAAACAACACTGCAAGAAATTTACATATAGTCCACAAGAGAAAACAATAGTTGAATTTATAAAAATTACCCTGTTCAAAAGTTTACATACACTTGATTCTTAATACTGTGTTGTTACCTGAATGATTTTTTTTTTTGTTCATGAGTCCCTTGTTTGTCCTGAACTGTTAAACTGTTCACTGTTTTTGAGAAAAATCCTCCAGATCCCACAAATTCTTTGGGTTTTCAGCATTTTTGTGCATTTGAACCCTTTCCAACAGTGACTGTATGGTTTTTCGATCCATCTTTTCACACTTTTGAACAGAATGAAGATGTGTACAATTTTTTATTTGATACTGCCCTTGAGAAATTACAGAAGATACTTTTCCAGAAGACAAAACAAGTTTACATTATTTTACCCTGATCTTCAAATTCAAAAAGTTTTGAATTTATTTGAAAAGAATTTGAAGATCAGGGTAAATTCTAAATTTAACTTATTTTGTCTTCTGGAAAACATGTAAGCATCTTCTGTAGCTTATGAAGGGTAGTACTAAATGAAAAAAAAAAAAAATCAGGCAAAATAAGAAAAAAGTTCACATCTTCATTCTGTTAAAAAGTTTTCACCCCCTAGCTCTTATTGTATCGTGTTTCCTTCTGAAGCATCAGTGAGCATTTGAATCTTCTGTAATGGTTGCATATGACTCCCTTAGTTGTCCTAAGTGTGAAAAGATCACACAGTCAAAATCAAAATCATACAGTCATTGTTGGAAAGGGTTCAAATACACAAAAATGCTGAAAAAACTAAGAATTTGTGGGACCTGAAGGCTTTTTTTTTTGAAGAACAACACAAACAAGGGACTCATGAACAACTATCACTAAAACAAACAAAAAAACAGCTGTGGATTATTTAGATAACTATTAAGATTAAGTATTAAGAATCAAGCAAATGTAAACTTTTGAACATTATTTTCTATTATGGACTATATGTAAATGCCTTTTATGTGAACTTATTCAGGTCAGTAATAAATAAAAAATAACATGCTTTTTGTATGATCCTTCTTATTTTGGTAAAATAATGAAGATTTTGCAAATAATGAAGGTTTCTGCAAGGTGTATGCAAACATTTGATCTCAACTGTATATCTTGCAGTTTGTTTCTCGTAATTGTGTCTATATTTCTTGCAACTGCTTTTTTTTATTTACTGCAACTTTAATTGCACAGTGATCTCAAATTTTTTTTAATAATGCCATCCCTTATAGTGTAACAACTTTATTTGTAATTACAACACTATTTCTTATGATTGTGACTTCTATATCTAATAATTGCATTTTTATATTCTGCAGTTTATTTCTTATTTTATCTTTTATGCAATTTCCTCTCTTTGCAGTAGCGAATTGCCCCAACTGATACAGAGATGTAATGATGCACCGATTATGAGTGCTCTAAAAAGCTTTTAGAGCAATCCTCACAAACCTGACACCCAAACCTTTCCAAGAGATGAACAAAAACATACAAAGTAGGACAGAGAAATTGTAATGTACAGACGCAGTATAGAGTGTCAGTGTGTATGTGTGTGTGTGAGACTGGATGTGCTGAGTCATTGCGTAAGAATAGATCTCCCTCTCTCTCTATGTGCTTCAGTTGTAGTTTTTCTCCATTAAAAAATTGACAGTTTGAAGTAATGGTGACTAATGCAGAAGCGACAGGTGCATTATGTACAGAAGTATGATTCAAAGAGTTTATTATTAGTTTTGTGCATGTGTGTCTAGGTATGTGAGGGATGTAGCTGAGTCATTAACATATTTTACCAGAAAAACTGTGATTATTAGAAAATAATGACTTAAGTTTTTGTTTATTTCATCACATAATTGACTTAAAAGACAGTACATGAGTCAAATGGACTACTTTTATAATCTTTTCATTGTGTTTTAGTCACTATAAACTCAATAAAGTCTACTTTTGTGTTCCACAGCATGACATATGGATTTCAAGCAACATGAGAGTGAGTAAATAATGGCATTTTTGAGTGAAATACCTCTTTGTATGTGCTTCTTCCTGGATTGAGATCATGTAACAGTAATGTCTCCTTTCAGAAAAGCCCTTAGAGCTCTTCCACGCAACCATCCATCTTTTCATCCATCCATCGTCTCGCTTTTCCTCTTTAATGCTCGTGTTCATCGACTCACTCAGACAGTCCCTTTGGGTATGCTCTCCTCCAAACAAACCTGAATTAATCATAGGACAATAAGACAGTGAATTATTAGCCTGACTTAAAGGTTCTGGAAAGAAAGTGAATTACAGTGATGAATGGCTTGATTCGATCCATCTTATTGTAGCCCATCCTGGATGGCTGCACACACACAGTCTCTGTCCTGAACTAAATAGTACATAATCTGCAATATCCCACCCAATCATGCACTGCTTATTATCTTGCATATTAACAAATTAATCATTAATTGCTTTTTCTTAATGGACCCTGATTTCTGGCCCCTCCTGGGACAGTGGATTACCTTTTCATGCTCTCGTCTTGTTCTTTTACAAGTGTGGCGTATTAAACAAGGACATCAACTGTTCCAATGAGCTGGGGAGTGACTCATTCAAATTACATAACATTTATAATGCTGCCACCAAATTAGCTTAAGGCAATTTGCACGCGATGCTGAATGGAAAGGCGTCTTGCTACAGGAAGGCAAATTGCTCAGAACGGGAGTCTTTTTTTTACATGACAGTGTAAATTAAAGCCAGGGAAATTTACTAGTGTGGACAGTTTTATGTATTAATTTTAGTATGTGATTTTTTTTTTATGAATTAAAAAATATTTTTTTCAAATAAATAATTAACAATTTAAATTTTGGTTGCTAGCCCTACAATTGCACCAAAAGGCCTGTTAATAAAAAACTGCAATGCAAAGAGAGGACAAGCTCCCTATTAAAGGGATAGTTCACCCAAAAATAAAAATTCTGTCATTAATTATAATGAATTAACCTTACTTCTATGTGTGCATATGAACTTTTTGAATTTAAAGATCAGGGTAAATTTAAATTATTTTGTCTTCTGGAAAACATGTAAGAATTCTCTGTAGCTTCTGAAGGCCGTACTAAATGAAAAAAAAAACTGATATTTAGGCAAAATACGAAAAATGTACACATCTTCATTCTGTTCAAAAGTTTTCACCCCCAGCTCTTAATGCATGTTTCTTCCTTCTGGAGCACTAGTGAGCGTTTGAACCTTCTGTAATAGTTGCATCTGAGTCCCTCAGTTGTCCGCAGTGTGAAAAGATGGATCTCAAGAGCATACAGTCATTGTTGGAAAGGGTTCAAAGACACAAAAATTCTGAAAAACCAAAGAATTTGTGGGACCTTAAGGATTTCTCTGAGGAACAGCAGGCAGTTTAACTGTTCAGGACAAACGAGGGACTCATGAACAACTATTACTAAACAAAAAAACACAGCTGTGGATCATTCAGGTAACAACACAGTGTTAAGAATCAAGCATATGTAAACTTTTAATAGGGGTCATTTTTTAAAATTCAACTATTATTTTCTTTTGTGGACTATATGTAAACGTCCTTTATGTGAAATATATCAGGTCAGTACTAAATACAAATAACATGCACTTAGTACAATCCCTCTTATTTTGGTCAAATAATTAACATTTTGCAGATTCTGCAAGGTGTATGTAAACTTTTGGACCTCAAATGTACATTTAGTTATGCATTGTTCTTAATATCCAAGCTATCCTCTCATAGACTGTAATTAAAAAAAGAGAAGGACAGAGAAGATAAAGACACTATTTGGCTCATTGGTCCAGTGTTCCCAGTGCAGCTTGCACAGATGTCTCAATCTCCCTCTAAATTACTGTTTTGCCTCCGCTGAGCTCAATCTAACTGCCTGGCCAATGAAAGCGTGGTCATTATGATAAACAACTTTTACTGCACTTTTTCAAACTGTGCCTCTGCTGTTGTTTTTTGCTTTAAACAGCAGAGCCAGGAAAACAAAACAAATATTAGGAATATATGTCTTCTGCCTGTTTTCTAAGGATGATTATTGTTTAGGGAGCTGAACACTGAGGGACAGAAAGGAAAAATTCAGAGTGTACAGAAAGAGAAGAAGTGCTGAATGTACTGTTACTGTGGGAAGGTACAGAGTGCTTTCATTATGCAGTCCAACATATGTGACCCTGGACCACAAAACCAGTCATAAGGTTAAATTTTACAAAACTGAGATGTATGTATCATATGAAAACTCAATAAATAAGCTTTCTGCTGATGTATGGTTTGTTAGGATAGGACAATATTTGGCCGAGATCCAACTATTTGAATATCTAGAATCTGAGGGTGCAAAAAAATCAAAATACTGAGAAAATCACCTTTAAAGTTGTCCAAATTAAGTTCTTAGCAATGCACATTACTAATCAAAAATTACATTTTGATATATTTACAGTAGGAATTTTACAAAAAATCTTAATGGAACATGATCTTTACTTAATTTCCTAATGATTTTGGCATAAAAGAAAAATCAAAAATTTTGACCCATACTATGTATTTTTGGCTATTGCTACAAATATACCCCAGCGACTTAAGACTGGTTTTGTGGTCCAGGGTCACATATGTGTTTAGCAGACAGGTGCATAAAAATTCATAAATATATGTGTGGAAATGCTAGTTGTTGGAAATGCAGTGTGCAAGTGATCAATAGCATGTCAATGCACAATTTATCATTTATTTGATTACGCTTAACTCCAATCTTAGCCCTAAACTTACAATCGAAGACAAAAGTTAATATACACCTGACAGAATCTGCAAAATGTTAATTATTTTACCAAAATAAGAAGGATCATAGAAAATGAATTTATAAAAATGACACTGTTCAAAAGTTTTCATACACTTGATTCTTAATACTGTGTTGTTACCTGAACGATTCACAGCGTTTTTTTTTTTTTTTGTTTTTTTTTGTTTTTGTTCATGAGTCCCTTGCTTGTCTTGAACAGTAAACTGCCTGCTGTTGTTCAGAAAAATCCTTCAGGTCCCACAAATTCTTTGGTTTTTCAGCATCAGCATTGGGGCCCATGCACATAGAGATGACCAGTTTATATGAACGTGAACGTGTTTGTGTGTTCATGCCTGAATTGACTCATTTGTAAATATGTTTAGCGTTTCCTGTGAGCATGTGGTGAGGATTACCATGCAATTCTTGTGCCCAGTTTGAGTCAGCAGGACGCAGGATTCACATTGTCAGAAAGGTATAATTTCTCATTCACTATGTACATCCTTTCCGGTCCTGTCTCTTTGAAGATTTTCCCTCTGATGTTGCTTTCCGTTATCTTGACTTTGTCACCTACAGAGAAAGACAGAGAGACATATAGAGTGGTTTTATAGTCGACTGTCATCAGATATGAAGTGCCTACATTGTAAATGCACATAACCCTCAATCTCCCCCTTATTTGTGTTTGTCCTCTCGGGATGAAATCGTCATACGGATAGACAGATGGAGAGATGTAGGAGTGCAGGGATAGTTTATGAATTTCAGTCAGCCCCCTACTTAAATAGGAGCTGATGTGAATCAGTGTAATATATGTCAGTAGATACTAGATAATCAGTTATTTCACTGGAAAGTTTTTAGTGACTAGTAAGGCAGGAAATCAGAGTGAGATAAACAAAAATAGCTTACTGCAGCTGCTGTTCTCACTAGGGTCTAGTAATGCCTATATGGTTTATGGAGACAGAGATTTTGGCAAACACAGCAAGAGCTAATACAATGAAAGCTGATGTAGTAAACTGAAGGGGTAAAAAGCTTGTGAAATAGTCTTAAAGAGACAGTTTGCTGGAAAATTTAAATTCTGCCATTAATTACTCACCCTCATGTTGTTCCAAACCCATAAGACCTTGGTTCATCATCAGAACACAAATTAAGATATTTTGGATGAAATCCGAGAGCTTTCTGACCCTGCATAGACAGCAACGCAACTGAAATGTTTAAGGCCCAGAAAGGTAGTAAGAACATCATTAAAATAGTCCATGTGACATCAGTGGTTCAACCGTAATGAGGCGCAAACGAGAATACTTTTTATGTGCAAAGAATATTGAATAAGGACATTATTTTAGTTTTTTTGCACATAAAAAGTATAAAATTACACAGAAATTACGGTTGAACCACTGATGTCACATGGACTATTTTAACAAAGTCCTTACTACCTTTCTAGGCCTTTAACGTGTCAGTTGTGTTGCTGTCAGAAAGCTCTTGGATTTCATCAAAAATATCTTAATTTGTGTTCTGAAGATGGTTTGGAACGACTTAATAACAGACATTTTCATTTTTAGGTGAACTATCCCTTTAAAGGAGAAGTTCACTTCCAGAACAAAAATTTCCAGATAATGTACTCACCCCCTTGTCATCCAAGAAGTTCACGTCTTTCTCTCTTCAGTCGTAAAGAAATTATTTTTTTTGAGGAAAACATTTCAGGATTTCTCTCCATATAATGGACTTCTATGGTGCCCCCGAGTTTGAACTTCCAAAATGCAGTTTAAATGCAGCTTCAAAGGGCTCTAAATGATCCCAGCCGAGGAGAACGGTCTTATCTAGCGAAACTATCAGTTATTTTTTAAAACAATGACAATTTATATACTTTTCAACCTTAAATACTTGTTTTGTCTAGATCCGCGTGAACTATTCCGGTTCATGACAGTTAAGGTAGGTCGAAAAACTCCCATCTCATTTTCTTCTCCAACTTCAAAATCACCCTACATTGCTATTTTACCTTTTTAGTAAAGGGTGTTTGATCTTCTTTGCATGTTTACTTTGTAAACACTGGGTCAGTAGCGATGTAGGATGATTTTGAAATTGGAGGAGAAAATGAGATGGGAGTTTTTCGACATACCCTAACTGTCTTGAACCGGAATAGTTCATGCAGATCTAGACAAGACGAGCATTTTTTTAGAAAACAACCGATCATTTCGCTAGATAAGACCCTTCTTCCTTGGGGAGCCCTTTAAAGCTGCATTTAAACTGCATTTTGGAAGTTCAAACTCAGGGGCACCATAGAAGTCCACTATGTGATGTTTTATTAACAAGTTTCGGGAGGAGCTCGCACAGATAATTAACACGGCCGATTCACCCTTAGCAATTACTCTCCATACCCAATCAACACCGGAAAATTCCTATAAATATCACAACATTCCTACCTTCATCATCTCTTGTCTTGTAACGCCCCTCCTCCACCCCGTCTCCTCACTTTCTGCCCTTGGGGGGAGCGCTTATAGGGTTCGGGCCAGTGCTGAGCTCGGACCCCTCCCCCTGGGCGGGGGAGAGCCCCGGGCTCGGGAATGACTGCCGAGCTCGAGGCCCTCTCCCGGACAGCACGCCAAATACGCACAACCTTTCGCTCAGTTTATTATCCGTAAGAGGGAACTCGTGAAATGGAGAGAAATCCTGAAATGTTTTCCTCAAATAACATAATTTCCTCACGACTGAAGAAAGAAAGACATGAACATCTTTGATGAAAAGGGCGTGAGTAAATTATCTGTACATTTTTGTTCTGGAAGTGAACTTCTCCTTTAAGTCTTTTTTTCAGAGAATATATCTAAGTATTAATTAATTTATTTGTATCTATTTGTTTCAGGGGGGGTTTATTTATTTGAAAGTTTCTTTGATTTAAGCCAAATTTGATGAAAAAAAACCCTGGAAAAACCTTACCATTTTACCTTATCACATAAAAATGAAAAAGAACATAAATGTCATTAAAGACTATATATTATACTCTTGCATAATTTTAATTCTAAAATGTAAACAATTCTAAGAATGTTCTAAGGATTTTCCTAGAAAGCAAGACAAAATTTAATTAAGAAAATGGTTTGGATGAAGTTCGAGGTAAAATAAGGATAAGGACTGAAGAAAGGAAAATGACATCATTGACATTCAACTCACATTTACTGTCCTCCCTGCCTTTCTCTGCATCTCTCTCGTTCTCTCTCTCCCTTCCATCTTTCTTACTCTCTTTCCCACTCACTCTATCTCTTTTTCTCCTCTCCTCTCAATCCAGGTCTCCTCCTCTTTCCTCTCATATCAACTTTTCCCCAGACTCCAGTGCACCGCAAGCAAACTGAGCCTTATTCAGTTCAGGTTTTCTCCGAACGCCGTACAGCTCAAGTGAGATTCGAGCTCTGATCTTTGACTCCTTCCAAAAACTATTGTAAATTTCTACTGCAGGAGACCAAACAACCAGAGACATACTCCCACCTCCCTGTGAAAACCAAACCTTCTCTACCTTTTTACGGCCTTCAGTTCTTCGCCTGTCTCCCAAAATAAACTTAGCCTAGACTTTTCTGCTTAATGTACAACTGTGTCGCATTTTCACATTTCCAGATTCCATTTATGCATTTGGCAGAATAATTTATAAAAGCAACTTTTGCATTCAAGTTATATATTTGTCTGTCCAGCACAATATACCACAGGAGCAATAATACAACATGAGTCCAAACATTTATTCACTCAGGTATTACAGACACTAAACACAACCAGCACTTTCAGCTGTGAAGTCACAATGGTGCCCTAAAGCTGTAACCATGGAAACCGCTCTTTGTCGGTTTGCTGGAACGATATGGCAAAGCATGGGCTACAGGAGGCATCAGCAATGGTTACCATGGCAATAACCATATAAAACAGTGATGATCATTACAAGTCCTGCTTTTGCATCTACAGCGTAGGTCAAAGGTTACAGGCAGGAAGAAGAAACATAGCATCCATCTGAACAAGCTCAATGTGGATTTCTAAAAACCACATGCAAAATATAGTTGTGCTAATTTGGATATGTGGCACCAAATAACTCTCAGAGGAAAGCAGAAGGCACTGGAGCGGTCCAGGTAAGGGAGCCGTGCTCAATCACGGGCTCAGTTCTTGATTAGACATGCATGGATAGATCCAGAGCCATGCCCCTGTTCTCCAGCAGACTGTTCCAGTGTTATTAAATGATCTGTCGGCCAGAGACTGTCTGTCTGAGGAATAGACCTGGGACAGTATAAGCCTGGCAATGACTAAGGATACTGAGGGAAACTGTATTTTAGAGAGAAGATGGGAAAATGTGCCAAAAGCACATCATGGTAAACTCTCATAGTGGTTTACCTAAAACTGAAAATCTGCTAAAAAAAAAAAAAAACTTCAGGTCTTTCAAGATTTAGATGAGTATGTTTTTCATCAGAACAGATTTGCAGAAATTTAGCATTACATCCCTTGCATAGCAATAGATCCTCTGCAGTGAATGGGTGCCGTCAGAATGAGAGTCCAAACAGCCAATAAAAAAATCACAATACTGCACAAGCACATCATGGTAAACTCTCAAAATGGTTAACCTAAAACTGAAAATTTGCTAAAAAATAAAAACCCTCAGGCCTTTCAAGATTTAGATGAGTATGTTTCTTCATCAGAACAGATTTGGAGAAATTTAGCATTACATCCCTTGCATATCAATGGATCCTCTGCAGTGAATGGGTGCTGTCAGAATGAGAGTCCAAAGAGCCAATAAAAAAATCACAATAATACACAAGTAATGATTCCAGTCCATTAGCTAACATCATGAGAAATAAAAAACCGTTTGTAATACATTCATCATTAAGATGCTTTTAACTTCAAACACTTCAAACACAATGCACTGATCCATTGGTGAACAAATGATGGCTAGATTTCTTAAAATCTGTTAAAAAATAAACTCATCTACATCTCAGATGGCTTGAGGGCGACTACATTTTAGAAAAAGGAAAACTACTACTTTCATTCATCTTTAAAAGTGTTCTGGATCCTTCAAAAGTGGTACTTCATTCATCTCTGTCCATGGTGCTGAATCAAGCCTAGCGACTGGCTTTCAGTTCTGAGCACTTTTTCCTCTTCTGTAGAGGCAAATATTAGCACAAAGTCTGTTGCATCTCTAGGACTTCTGAGTGTTGACTAGAAGCACAGTGCGCAAATGCTTTTTACTTAATGATTGCAACCTGTTTTCCCATGCCAAACGCTGTAATTTTGTCTTTGACGTAAAGTGCTCAAATAATGCTCTGTGTGTACTGACACAATAATTGTAGGTGTAAATTAGCATAGTAATTGCAAACAGTTTCTATAAAACGTCCATTTTTAACAGGCTGTCACACAAAATGCATTCCATGACATAATCGTTGTCTCTATGTGTGTTATTATCTCTTGTATGGTCTAACGTTAACAGACCAATCAGAAAAGCTTTCCCTTTCGCCTTTCCACAACCCCATTCCCGTGATTAGGTGTAATGGGGGTGGGGGCACCACCGGCATTCACCGGCCGGCTCTTCGGGAAACTGGAACTTCTGAATCAGCTCCGTAACTGAGCAATTAAGTGCCGCATCGCGGTCGTTTGTGAATATTTTATCTTGCGCAGTGAACGAATGCCTTAACCCGGTAAGGAAATGCACACAAGTGGCCGAGCTGGAGCTGCGCGGAGCCCGCACGCATTTTGCACCGCGGGTCGGTGGTGGAGATTCTCGGTTTCAGACTGGTAACAGCGGATAGCGGTCGTGCTGGGCGCGGTGCGGGATTAACATGGATCAATGACACGCACCTCATAGATAATGGAATATACAAAACTGTATTTGCGCCTTTGAAACTGTTTTGTAAGTACACGACCAGCTCACTGTTAAAAATACACCGATACGTACTGGATGCATCCTTTCTAAGACGCCGTGGAGATATTCAAAGAGAAAAGTCGTTTCCGTTTCGAGAAATGAGCAGATCATTCCTGGCAACTCGGATCAACGACGCATTTATGGAAATTGGGTCTCTCAGATGGCATGAAACTGCAAAGACGTGACTGGTAATAATACAGAACCACCTTTCCCTGTCGAAAAAACACAGTTTAACCCATGCAGGTTTTTGCCACTTTTCAACTCGTCATGCCGGTTTAGATGTGTTCTTTCTATAAGGATAACGTGTCTATCCCTTAAATAGTGACCACAATAGTCCAAGGTGTGAATTATGGGGTGGGGAGGAGAGGGCTTGGATGTTGATCCTATAATTAAGACCTGAACCCTAAAGAAAGTCAAAACAAATGGTTTGAGTTCTTAAAAGTATGTTTTTGCTAGTTAGATTACAAGTTAGTCAGAATTGTGCTAAAATAAATGTTTGTGAACAGAAATCGCGTTTTTCTGAGAAGATAGCAACGTTGGTACATCGATAAACCTATAATAGCCATGTCTCATTATTTATGACTCCATTATAGATTTGCGTATCACTTTAGCGTTTAGGTATCCGAAGGTTAGATAGCTGTACAAGCGACGCCAAAGACCGTTTGGGTTGCGCGAAACGCCCCAAAATTACTGACAGAATACTGAAAGAAAAGTCGTCCGCTTTCAAAGTCTCTGAATAATGCGCACACAGAACTACCACATGCACAATTCACCCAACGCTGCAGCGTTTCAAAAGCATTTTCATTCTGACTTATCTTTTTCTTAAAAGTAAAATGAAATGCAGTACTAACAAAAATGTCTCTGACCCAGAAGGACCTGATGAGATTCAACGCAACGCTTCATCATTTCAGTGATCCAGCTGCGTGGGTTGAACACTGATGCTCCGGATCTCTGATGCTGATGCTGGTTCATCGCCCTTGCGCTGTTGCTGCATTCTAGAATGTTGCGACAAGTGTTGCACGAAGGGCTCAGGACGTCATTCCACAAACTGGGCCACTTTGTCGCCAATCACCCGGTGTTTTTCGCCTCCGCGCCCGTGCTGATCTCCATCCTGCTGGGCGCGAGTTTCAGCAGATACCGCATAGAAGAAAACGTGGAGTACCTGTTAGCCCCCAAACACAGCCTGGCGAAGATCGAGGGAAACTTGGTGGATAGTTTGTTCCCCGTCAACCGGTCCAAACACACCCTCTACTCGGACTTGCAAACACCTGGGAGATATGGCCGGGTCATCGTGACTTCGCGCAGGGGGAGCGTGTTGGACCCTCACCACGTCAACTCAGTCCTAAAGGTGAGGGACATTTTATTGGAGTAAATTCTTTGTTTCACAGCTGTGCTGTCAGGACTCTATGAAACACTATATTTTGTTAATTTAGCCACTTTTTTTTAGCAGATCCAACTTTTCCCTGAAGCTGTTTTCTCATGTTTGAAAGTGAAAACGTGAAGAAAATCGTTCAGTGAGGGATAGATGAAAACATATATAAATCTCTTTCTCGGCTTCACAACCTTGTCCTTCTTTTTCAGCACTGTCAGATATTTGCATAAAACATTTTTATGATTACGTAATATCTATATCTAAGTCAGTTTTTATACTCAAGTTCTTTTTATATTTGATCTGTTATGAGTTTAACAAAGTCACAGGTTCTGGAGTGTATAGTGTAATAATAGTAATTATTTAATTTATTTAACAGATTTACCAATGCTTACATTCACAACATTACGTGAATAACTCCTATTCATAGCTAGCAATACAAAAAGAAAAAGAAAATATAAACATTTAATGCATGTGTGACATGAAAAATAAGTATGGTTATTTTGTCAAAAACGATAGATTAATCAATAATGTATGTGACCCTGGATCATAAAACCATGTCATAAGAGTAATTCTTTTTTTAATTGAGATTTATACATCATCTGAAAGCTGAATAAATAAGCTTTCCATTGATGTATGGTTTGTTAGGACAATATTTGGCTGAGATACAACTATTTGAAAATCTGGAATCTGAGGGAGCAATAAAAAAATCAAATATTGAGGAAAAACGCCTTTAGGGTTGTCCAAATGAAGTTCTTAGCAATGCATATTACTATTTAAAAAATAAGTTGTAATATATTTACAGTAGGAAAGTTACAAAAGATTTTAATGGAACATGATCTTTACGTAATCAATTAATCAATATTTATGTAATATATGTTCATTATTAAATACTCTATCTGATGGTAGTCTCATAGTAAGTGAGAAAATGGAAGAAGATAGTTACGTGATCTATTATCGTTTATTTCTTCATTTATTTATTGTCCCAGCACTTGGGGATCATTGGGATAATAACTCTAAAACTGAACAAATCTGTCATTTTAACTTCCCTGCAATACAGGTGTTATGGTTTTAACTGGATTTCGAGGGAAGTTTTCTTCCCACGGCTCTCCCCGGATCATATATTTTTTTAATATTAGAAATATTTCATGCTATGTGGCGGTCAGAGTGTTAGCTTGTGGCCTACTTTATCTTTCTGTAACACAGTTTACCAATCCAGCTCCAAAATTCACTGCCCCAGACACCACCAACATGAAATATGATGCTGGCAACTTCTGCTTATACTGTACTTGCGAAAAATCTTCACTCTAGGGAAAAACCAAATGAGCACTTTACCTCTTTTTGTGGAATGCAAATGAAATTGTGGCTTCACATTTCATATTGACATTTTGCTAGCATGGACACTTTATTATTAAATGCAAAGTACTCACTTCATGTGCGTTTAGACTCAGCTTTTCCAACTGGAGACATTCATTTCAATTTTCCTGAGCTAATTGAACAAAGCCCGAGCTGTGAGCAGCAACCACATCGTAAGAACTTTTTAATATTCACAATGCATTGTGTATTCCAGAAATAGAACCTTCTTTATATTCTCTCTGCACCATAACACAACAGGTCTCGGTCTAACCTTGTTCACTGTATCACAGACCACCTTTGGGAAGGAGGTTAGCTCTCCTCTGCTGAGCCATGATTTGATCAAGTCGAATGCAGTGTGACAATTGTGTATGCCTGATCTGATTCTGAAAGAGGAAAAAAGAAATACGGTTCAAAGGATTTGAGGTGATTATATTATATATTAGTATATATAGTTCTGTTCTATGCCTGTAATACGCATAAATTGCAGACGGCCCTTTTGGAGCGTCCGTCTACTGTAGGTCAGAGACTGTGGGCATGCAGATGTCATGCTTTAGTCTCCAACTGAGGGTTAATTATCAAGCTTGAGCAATTAGAGGCCTGATTGGTGTGTGTCTGACATTTCTTTGCTGCTCGAGGAGGCCGGAGGAGCATTGGAGGAGGCAGCCTCCCCCGGTGATCTGAGTCTGACACAGTCTAATCAGTCTGACATTAAAAACGCCGAGAGACTGACCTCCGAGGACAATCAATCCTCCTCTCACATGAATTGCCTTGGAAGAAAGTCTAAAAGTTTTTTCTTTGATGTTGTGTTTGTGTTTTTAAACAGGAAGTAAAACTGTTGGCACACTCGTCCTGCAGCAACGTTTTCTGTTGCCTGGCAACAAGATAGTTGCAACTGGATGCGATGAAATATTGACATAATCACATACTTAAAGATTACTCTTGAGTGTTAAAAGTTTGAATTTGAATTAATTCCTAATGTTGCAAGAACATAATACGCTACCATTTAAAGTCAGTGGATTTCGCCAGTTCTACTTTTCTACAAGGATGGATTAAATTGATCAAACGAAAGAGCAAAAACTTATATAACAAATAAATGCTGTTCTTATGAACATTCTATTCATAAAAAAGTACTGAAAAAAGTTTCCACAAAATTAATAAGCAGCTATGGAAGCCTGTTTCCACCACTGAATAAAATTAAAAAAAAGGTAACTGCGACTTTTTATCTCACAATTCTGACTTCTTTTCTTGCAATTGTGTTTTCATCTCACAATTTTGACTTTTTTTCTCTGAATTGTGACATATAACTTCACAATTGCGAGTTATAAAAACAGAATTGCGAGATATAAACTCACTCAATTTTAAGTTAAAAAGTCCTCGCAAATGCAAATGCGAAAAAAAAACGTTCTTTGTCAAAATTGTGAGATATAAATTTGCAGTTTTAAGTTATAAAGTCCAATTCTAAGGGGAAAATAAGACTTATGTTCTCAATTTCGAGTTTATATCTCACAATTCTGACTTAATAACTTGCAGTTGTGTTATAAAGTCAAAACTTCAAGATTTAAACTCGCAATTCTGAGTACAAAACTCAGAATTCGGAGATTTAAATTCTGAGAAACAGAGTCAGAATTGAAAAACTCAGAATTTCGAGATTTAAACTCGCAATTTTGACTTTATTTCTCAGAATTGCAAAGTTAAATCTCGAAATTCTGAGGTTTCTTCTTGCAATTGCAAGTTTGCATCACATAATACTGATTTTATAACTCACAACTGCGAGTTTGTATTACGCAATTGTAAGAAAAAAGTTGCATTTACCTTTTTTATTTTTTATTCAGTGGCGGAAACAGGTCTTCATAAGTATAAGCACCTCTATAAATTGTTTTCAACATTGATAAAAAATAATGTTTCTTGAGTACAAAATAAGCATATTAGAGTGATCATTTAACACTGAAGACTGGAGTAATGGCTGCTGAAAATTCAGTTTTGCCATCACAAGAATAAGATTTAAAAGATATAAAAATAAAAACATCAACAAAGAAAAATATAATAATATTTCACAGTAATACTCCTCTTGTTGTATTATGTTTTAATTGACTTTTTTTAGTTTATCTGTATTGCTCTGTATGTATTACTAAAGTCTGTATTTTTTCCCTCTCTTTCCACCCCAAGCTACACAACACAATCACTCAGATCCAAGTTCCTATGCTGGGATTCAACTACACCTTTGCCCACCTCTGCCTGTTGGATGACAGCAAGAGCTGCATCGTAGACGACATCCTGCGGGTTCTGGAAGAGATGAGATCAGCCCGGGCGTCCAACCGTTCTGTACTCCCTCTGCGTTATCCCATCACCAAACTCAAAGATGGGCGGGAGGCCTACATCGGACACCAACTGGGCGGAGTCCTGGCAGGCGGAGGAAGAGATGGGGTGCGTTCTGCTCGAGCCCTTCAACTCACATACTACCTGCAAGCTGCCAGCCCACTCAACGAAGTGGTGGCGGCCACCTGGGAGCTGCTGTTCTGCAAGGAGTTGGAGGACTTTGGAAAGGCTCATCCAGAGCTTAGCCTATACCCATTCACTTCCTCTTCTCTTCAGAGGGACTTCCAAAGGACCAGTCGGGTATCAGAACGGCCGCTGCTCTTTAGCCTGGCTGTGTGCCTCTCGCTGGCCATGCTGTGCTGCTCAATGCGAGACTGTGTGCGTACAAAGCCATGGCTGGGTCTTCTGGCTCTGGTGACTGTCAGCCTCGCTACACTCACCTCTGCAGGCATTTTCAACCTCACAGGAGGGAAATACAATTCAACATACCTGGGCATCCCGTTTGTCATGTTAGGTGAGATTATATTACTCCTACTTGTCCTCCTGTTATGCAAAAACATACACTACTTTTGATCGATAATGTATATGAATCATCCCAGTAATTTGTGCTCTTTTCTCTCTAAGTCATTGCTGTTTGCATTATCGTTCCATTCTTTTGATCTTCCATTTGCATACTGTGACTGCTTGTATTTTAAAAGACTGTCAGGTTAAACGAGTACACCTTTTTGACTGACCGGAAAGCTCTGCACTGCGCTTTAGTCAAGGTGTATCATTAAAAATGAAACGCTCCACATCAAAGGAATTCCTAATAGAGCGCAACAGACAGCCTTTAGAGGAATTCCACCCCCTTCTTTTGTCTTCTGTCCATGAGCCATTCTGCGTGAATCAACTGTGTGCTTGTGGAACAGATTCACACGAGCAGATTTCTTGCGACTAATTACCAACACGCGTACATGCATCCTGACAGATCACATCCATCTCGCTCGCTCTCGTTGACCATCTCTTACACACAGCAATTAGTGCCACGTGTGGGAGGAGGCTTCTGTTGAGAAAATAACAGGCTGGGGCGAAAGACAGAGAAATGAGGAGATAAAAATGGAAAAGAAAAACGAGGGCTTGGAAAAAGGCTGCAAGACGATGCGTTTAGATTGACCCCCGTGCCACCCACTCCACAAAATTACTATTGCATTTCTATCTCAAGAAGACTGACATCTGTGTCCTTCTTATAATGCTTCAACAGTTCAATCCCAACCTTGGAAATTGTGCCACTCACCATCAGCAATCTTAGAATTCTCCCAATTGGCTTCCAATCGCAGACCAAGAGTGACAGCATCTCCTTACAGAGCTCTTCTACAGACCACGTTCGTAACGTAAAAAGCAGAACTTGGTAGAGCTGTCCAGTGTCACTGCATATTAAAGAGATAGTTCACCTAAAAATGAAAATTACCTGATGATTTATTCACATTCAATCCATCCTAGGTGTATAAAACTTTCTTCTTTCAGACAAATACAATCAGAGGTATAATATAGCTGCAAGCAGCAATTACCAGGGTTCAAGCGTTTTAAGGCATTTAAGCACATATGAAAAAAGACATCATTTAGAAAACCTGTAACCACATAAATCAATGATTTAAAAAAGCATTTTGGCAAATGCAGGTAATTTTGCCATATAAATATTATGTTTTTTAACGGTTATTACTGTGATAGCACCAGCTGTGGTCCAATCTCCTGCTTGTTTAGAATCGTCTGTCGCATGGGCTCACTAGGTTTTGTGAAGTTTTCCTGTAGGATTTATAGCATTTTGGGTAAATCTGCACAAGCCCCTTTTCTAAACACCCCAGTTATAGCTTCCCAAAGGGTAAATTTCAACATTTTTTTAGATAATTATTGACCTAGAATTGTACAGCAGTGTTTGTTTTTTTAGATTGAGTGAAAAACCTAGGACTAGTTTGCAAAAGTAAGTTTTTTACATCTTCTCAATCATTTAACAAACAATTTGATTGACAGCAGTGGTTCCTAAGGCAAAGTCTAGGAATGAGGAATTCTATCATGTGATTTGAATATTACATGTATGCATGAAAAACGTGCAAAATGTACAATCGTTTACGCCCATGAAAAATGTGATATTGGACCCCAGTGGCTGATTTCTTTCAAATTTCTCAGACCTTTGGGGTCATGAGTTAAACAGGCCCACCAAGTTTCTTTCCGATCAGCCTCTGTTATCCTTGTCTAATAGGGGCTCAAAATTCATTGGCCAATGGCTGCCATGTTTTTTGGAGATAAGAAAAGTCCTTATAGATAGGGATGCACGATCCGAATCGGCCGAGATGCTTGCGCGTTTTGTCAGTAAAGCCGGTTCTGTAATCAGCGGTAAATGCAATCAGGTGCGACGAGCTGCGCAAATCCATGTTCATTATCAGTGTGAATGTGCGCAGCTCGTCAGTGAACAACGGCTGTGTGTAGTATATACGGCTCAACGTGAAATCACGCATCTGATGGCATTTACCGCTGATTACAGAACCGGCTTTACTGACAATCGGATCGGTGCATCCCTACTTATAGACACTTGTGGCACTTTGGACCACGACCGTGCACAGCAGTTTTCATGTTGATAGGACAAAAGGTTGCGTAGTTATAGCCATTTTATGGTTTTTACTCTTATAGCACGCCACCAGGTGGCAAAGCTCAGATTTTGTCCTGTGACAAGTGTTCTGAGTTTGGCGAAGATAACTCATTCCGTTCAGGAGTTATAAGCATTTTACTACGTTAACGTTTTGGCGTGTCTTTGCAACAGTGAGTTGAAAGTGAAACCTTTTTTGATAATTATTGATATTCACTCTCCAGAGAATCTTTCTGCACTGGTTTGGTTCTGATCAAGTGAAAAACCTTGGACTAGATTGCCAAAGAAAAATCAAAAAACCCTAAAATTTTGTCAGGCTCACAATCGAATCTGAGCGATTTCATACTTTTGATCGCTCTAGCACCCCCATCAGGCCAACTGGGGTAAGTCTTGGTGACACTGTAAGCAGTGTGAGTACTATACCATGCCTCCAATTTCAAGTCTCTACAATTTACAGTTTGGTCTGCCCGATAATTTTAAATGGAGATTGCTGATCATTAGCACTACACGCTTCAACCCCTAATTAAAAAATATCCAAGCTTTATAATGGCAGTGAATGGCTGTTAAGTAAATAAAGTAAATAAATCTATCATAAAAGGTACTCCACATGTCTCCAGGGGGTTAATAAAGGCCTTCTGAAGTGAATTGATGCATTTGTGTAATAAAAATAACCATAATTAAAGCTTACGCTATGCATACGTCATCCGCTGGAACGCCACTCTCTCGTGAACACGTAAACAACAGTTAGCAGAAGCTAGAGATTGCGGTTTAAAAAGTTTATAATATTAATATTATTCTTACACAAACACACTGATTTCATTTGGAAGGCCTTTAATAACCCCCGGAGCCATGTGGAGTACTTTTTATGATAGATTCATGCACTTTATTTTGCTTCAAAATCTCAACAGCCATTCACTGCCATTATAAAGCTTAGAAGAGCCAGGACATTTTTTAACATAACTCTAATTGTATTCGTCTGAAAGAAGAAAATCATATACACCTAGGATGTCTTGAGGATGAGTAAATCAAGGGGTAATTTTTCTTTTTGAGTAAACTATGCCTTTAAAGCCATTCCAGGTTGTTTATACAGGGTTGAATAATAGGGTTCAGAGAAAAGCCGGGATATATGTAATAAGTACAACATAACGGATGTCTGACAAAACAATAGGCCTTATCTCTATAGGCCACCGGCCTTTTATTTAAAACAAATTCCATTACAAGGACATTAGCTGTCAACTGGGATCATCTGACAGTCCTCTGATGATAACAGAAAGATGGAAGGGAGAGATATCATAGGCCATAATTGCTAAGATTAATGTCATGTTTATAAAGAGAAAAAAGACTGCACCGCATCTTGGGAGATGAGCAAAGATGTTCAGGAGATAAAGGACATGGATACTGAAAATGAGGAGTGGAAATGAAATAGTTGGTTCCTCTAGTAAATAGGAAAACGACTGTGGCAGAGGGAGAGAGCAAAGGCAAAAGTGTGAGAAAACAGCATGACAATAGAAATTACAGTCTCTCTCTCATTTTGTTTGTCTCACTCGTGGATCTTGATTGTTTCGTTTAGCAACAATCTCCTCTTACTGCCCATTAGTTTAATTTGAGACCTTTAGCTCTGCTGAAATTCAGAACACTTGAATCCAATGGCGGAGGCCATGACCTCAAGCCAGTGCTGTCTGGTGACTCTGCTAGCTATTGTGCTGGGCACACATCCCAGGTTTGTGCGAGAGGCAGTACTAGCGATATCGGACCGAGGGAACCTCCGTCATGAATGATGAGTCACTGATGCCGTGGCAACCCTGTAGGTGAGAGCCATCTGCTCACTCTGCCTGCATGAGCAAGTGTTGCAGAAAGCTTGAGAGGAAAAAACACTGAAACTGAAAAAAAGACCCAAGCACAAGTCAATGTGTAAGAGAGTTAGCTTCGTCATGATGACTTGTGTTCAATCGTCGGACCTTGGGTTTCTTTATGTCAACTTCTAAAAGTAGGCTGACCCAGTTTGCCTAATGTCTTGGGCTTCTGTGCTTCTACAAAGTCCCAAGGCTACAGGGGCTGTCAGCCTTTCTCACATTTATAAGGCTTTCTCCTTTCATCAGATCAATTTTACATGACATGTGGCTATCGTGTGTGAGTGTGACTGAGATTTATTTAGCTACAAATTCATCAGCTGTGAAGATGGAGGAGGAGTGAGTGGGCTATAGTTAGATCACGCTCTGTAAATAGAGGTGGTGATGGCCAGGAGGCTTCTTTGGCTTTGCTTTCAAAACAGAACATTTTATTTCGATGGATTTTCCGGTAAATTGCACTGGTGATAATGATGAGATATAAATTAGGAATGGTGTTTATAGGCTCCAGTATGTATAAATGTTACAATGCATGCTTAACACTATTTGACTTAGCTTTGTCCAAAATAAAGCAGTGCCAGAGCTGGAGAATGAGAGCATCTGTTTTTCCCTCACATCCATTGTTGCGATGCAGCTGCAGAGTGACTGTCTTGTCACCGTTTTGTTCAATTATTTACGTCTCCTCTTTTCCCAGCAGCCATTTATGTCACTTGAAAGAGCTGCCTGCCAAAATCATTCCAAGATATGCTTAGACCACTCCACTTCACCTTTTTTTATTTAAGGTTTGTAAGTCACTGAAAGACGTATTTTCTCTCTTCATCTCTTTCAGGTCATGGCTTGTTCGGCACATTCGAGATGTTGTCGTCTTGGCGACGTACCCGCGAGGACCAGCATGTGAAGGAGCGGGTCGCTGCTGTGTTCTCTGACTGTATGCTGCCCTTCACAGCTAGCACGGCCTTGCACGTGGTCACCTTCGGCATTGGAGCCAGTCCATTCACAAACATTGAGGCTGTGCGTCTCTTCTGTCGGAACGCCTGCATCTCAGTCCTCTTCAACTACCTCTACATCCTCACCTTCTACGGCTCCAACCTGGTGTTCGCCGGCTACCTGGAAAACAACTACCGTCATAGTTTATTCTGCAGGCGTGTACCAAAACCTGAGTTGCTGCAGCAGAAGCCGGCGTGGTACCGCTTTCTCATGTACACGCATTACAACGAGGAGGCCACGGAAGCAGGACCACTCCGTGCTTACGAGAGTCACCTGCTGGTTGCCTTTATGAAGCGGTACTACTGTGACTGGATCACCAACACCTACGTCAAACCATTCGTGGTTCTGTTCTACTTGGTTTATGTTTCCTTCGCTCTCATGGGCTACCTTCAGGTCAGTGAAGGATCAGACCTTAGTAATGTGGTTGCGACAGAAACAAGCACTATTGCATACACCCGTGCACAGCAGCGGTATTTCAGCAGTTACAGCCCCGTGATTGGTTTCTACATCTACGAGTCCATTGAGTACTGGAACACAAGCGTCCAAGAGGATCTTCTGGAATACACCAAAGGTTTTGAACGCATCTCCTGGTTTGAGAGTTACCTCAACTACCTTCACGGGCTGAATATCACCACAAGCCTGTCACGCAGCAACTTCACAGAACACTTGCGGTCTGGGTTTTTGCGCCAGCCACAATATGTACACTTCTCGGACGATATCATCTTTGCCAAACGTGCCGATGGGGAATTTGATGTCGTAGCCTCCCGTATGTTTCTAGTGGCCAAGACGACGGAAAACAAACGAGAGGAGATGTCTATCCTGTTGGACACGCTAAGGAAGCTGTCACTGACCTCCAGGGTGAAGTTCATTATCTTTAATCCATCCTTTGTGTATATGGACCGCTATGCTTCATCTGTTGGAGCACCGCTGAAGAACTCATGCATCGCTGCACTCTTTCTGCTCTTCTTTTCCACCTTCTTGGCAGCTGACCCACTGGTGAATGCCTGGTTGACTGTGACAGTAGCCTCTGTTGAGTTCGGGCTGGTGGGTTTCATGACCCTGTGGCGGGTCGAGTTGGACTGCGTCTCTGTGCTGTGTCTGATCTACGGCGTGAACTATGCTGTAGACTCCAGCGCTCCGCTGGTGTCTGCGTTTGCCCTAGGCCGGGAATCCACTCGTACGCGCTGGGTGAAACTAGCTCTGGAGAGACACGGAGTTCCCGCCCTTCAGAGCTACTTGTGTTATGGGGCTGCTCTGCTCCCTCTCGCGGCCGTGCCCTCGAACCTCACTCGTACGCTCTTCAGGTGCCTCTTTCTCACCGCCATCATCACCGCCTTCCACTGTTTGGCCATTCTTCCTGTCCTGCTCACCTTCTTGCCTCCCTCTAAGAAAAAGTGTCGGGAGAGAAAGAATGCGACAGAAAACCGGGAAGAAATTGAGTGTGTGGAGATGGTGGACAGCACTCGTGTGGTTGATCAGATTACCACTGTCTGACCACATGCCCAAAAGAAAGGTAGACTGGAGCATGTACAAGAGAGAAAAAACAAAACACCCACAGGGGGTGGCAGAAGGAGACCTGAGATACGAGTGTTAGCCTTTGTGCAGCTGTGCTTCCAGTTCCCATACTTAAAAGCCTCTAGATGGCTTTTAACCACTTTATGGGTGTTCTTCAGCATGAGCCCACAATTTAAACAAGGCTTTTGTTTGATGGTAAAAGCGGATGAGTTTGAGGTTGAGCTATTACAATGGGTGTATCGTTGTCATGGTAAACCCTATGCAGGTTTTGCTGCAGAGCAAGAGGGCCAGATGAACCACACTGCTGCACAGTTGCAGATAATCACAGAGGGGGACTCCTCTAGTCTGCAGTATTACAGCAGCAGTAGAGCGGAGACAGTAACAAGCTATTGCTTTGACAAGGCGTAGATAGAGACTTACAATGTTTCTGATGCCCCAAGACTTTCATGGGGCACTAAGCTAAAGACCAAGCAGCCATATTCATATCTGCTGATAGCCATGACTTTATTGCGCCTAATGTCATCTTTTCTCAGAGGTTAGATGTTTTGGTCAGGAGCATATATTTGTCTTTTGGTATATGGTGGTATTAAATAGTGTTTGAACAGATATATATTTTCAATGATCATGGTGAAAGTCACCTCCCCCACAGTGACCAATGTCTCAGAGGCATTTGAGGCTCATCTTCCATAAAGGAATGTATAAGAGAAAGAGAGAGAGAAAAAAAATGGGCGGGTGAAAGAAAAGGACGGAAGGGGGTGGGGATGTGTCTGAGAGATACACAGAAGCAAGACTGTGCTGACAGGTTGGTATGCTGTGCAATGCTTCCATGGTAACTCCGGGTCGCTGTTTAGTTGCATAGTGTATGTATAATTTCCTACCCTCTAAGTTCAATAAGGGCATCGGTTACCAATTAAGTTGCACTGCGGTGGATAGTATAATCTATGGAGGATTTATCCCTGCTGCTTTTTGCTTATTTTGTTTGCCTCTAAAAATGCTGAAAATCACCTTGTCACAGACAATGCTCTTCATCAATATGCATGAGCCAGAGTCCTTTCATTTTCACCCTCCTTTGCCCTCTGTGTATGAGAGGCTTTAAAAAAATAGGTGTAGAGAGACCTGGAGCAGAAAGGAAAGGAGCATCTGGCTAATCAAATCCACTTATCTTTCAGTCCCAAAAGCAATTGATATCAAATCAATCATGAGGTAAAATAGCATCCCCTTTAGCTCTGACTCTTACTGTATTTGTGCAAGGATTAGTGCTTTAAGGCAGCTGGGGCGGGGGTTGGAGGCATAGCCTCCTTTTCTCAAGCACACATGTGGACTATGACATTGACATTTCTGATGACTGTGAATAGAAAGGTTATGTTGCAGCGTGTGAAATATTGCTGAATGCATAGGTCCAGAAAATCATATAAAGGTCAAAAAAGGGAAAAAGACAATTAGGCGTGCACACGATCGGACATTTTTGCACACACACTTAATGTGGCAGCTGTAAAATAGGCTTTTTTTTATCATTCCCCACCTACTTGACTGATGGTACTCACCTACTCCAATCTCCTTCTAAGTAGCACTTCTGAATCACTGCACAGCCCACAAGTATCGGGATGATATACACACATCCAGATATACACACCTATACGGCTAATTAAATCAGTCCATATATATATGTTACAATGCTAGAGTCTCTCACAGCTGATCTTACTCGTCTCAATGAAGTATGCCAGTACTCAATACTCTTTCTGAGTAATCTGAGGATAGTGCTCCGAGAGATTCTCTCAACAATTTAATTAAAGTGTTTTAACATCTCTGAGTGATCTCAGACCAGCAACCCAACTGCAGCATTCACTGATCTCAGCTGTTGCTGATCTCAGTGAAGCACTCAGACAGCTCTGTCTGATCTCAGAACAGTGCTGCAAATAGAGCTGTCACAGATCTCTGAATAGCACTGAAATACTTCAGAAACATCTTTCGTTTAGCACTTTTTTTGACAATCGGTACTTTTGTTTATCTAAACATTTCTGAACTCAAATATATTTTCATTATAAGTAAAACTGCATTAAAGGGATAGTTTACCAAAATTGAACATTCTGTCATTAATTACTCACCCTCATGTTGTTCCAAACCTGTAAGACCTTTGTTTATCTTCAGAACACAAATTAAGATATTTTTGATGAAACCCAAGAGCTTTCTGACCCTTCATAGACAACAACGCAACTGACACGTTCAAGGCCGAGAAAGGTAGTAAGGACATTGTTAAAATAGTCCATGTGATATCAGTGGTTCAACAGTAATTTTATGAAACTACAAGAACACTTGTGCTGTATGTGCGAAAAGAAAATGAAAATAACAACTTTGTTCAACAATTTCTTCTCTTCTGTTTTCGGATTTCATCAAAAAAAAAAAAAGTATTTGTGTTCCAAACATTAACAAAGGTCTTGTTCGACATGAGGGTGAGGAATCAAAGGGTTACTTAAGCCAAAAATGAAAATTAGCCCATTATTTACTCACCCTCAAGGCATCCTAGGTGTATATGACTTTGTTCTTTCAGACGAATGTGATGGAAAGTTAAAAATAGTTTTGGATGAGCAATGGGCAGGTGTTTCTCTTCAACAGTCCAAAACTAGTCCAATAAAGTACATCCATCCATGATAAAAAGTGCCTCACACAGCTCCAGGGGTGAATAAAGGCCTAATTTAGCGAATCAGTGCGTTTATGTAAGAAAAATATCCATATTTACGGAAACCTCTCTGGGCGGATGACGTAGGATGTCAGCGTTGCACGTGTGCCACTCAGAAGTGATGAATGCAGACACGCGGTCACAAATTACAAGTAGTTACAAGGATTTGCAAAGAAAAATGATATAAGCCAAGAGGAGACTGGTTTTCCTTTGCTAAAGTAAGGAAACTTTGCTTCCTTTGCTTCTGTAAACAAACGTTGGTTTTCGCGAGACTCACAGCCACATGCACTACGCATACGTCCTACATCATCCACCTAGAGTTCTTACAAAAACACAGGAGGCCTTTATTCAACCCCTGAAGCCATGTAAGGCACTTTTTTATTATGGATGGACGCACTTTATTGGACTTGTTTTGGACTGTTGAAGAGAAACACCCACACATTACCATTATAAAGCTTAGAGGAGCCAGAACAATTTTTAATGTAACTCCGTTTGCATTCGATTGAAAAAAGGAAGTCATATACACCTAGGACGCTTTGAGGGTAAGTAAATAATGGGCTAATTTTCTTTTTTGGCGTGAACTAACCCTTTAATAACAGAATTTTCATTTTGGGGTGAACTATCGCTTTAAGGCCTTTTTTCAGAGGACAAATCTTGCAGGTAATTTTTATTACCCCTTTGACAAATAGTAGTTTTCTTGTTTTAAGCATAAATAAACTAAATTTGGTTAGGTTTGCCAAGAGAGTAAGAACAATGATCTTGTTTTGAGAGAACATTTTTTAAATATACCTTAATATTTAATGCAATTTTGGTTGAGTACATTTATCTTGTTTGGATACGGAAACAAGACTAAGAAATGAAGACAAAAATACTCATTATGAAAATGATTTTGTGCAGTGTAATAGTATCAATCATTTCTAATCCATATCTATCTATCTGTCTATCTAGTTAGACGGCCTTCATTTTGTAGGAATCAGTGTGGTTTTATGTGGGTAAAATGGTCCATTATGTCCCTGTACTTGACTGTACTTAAAAGCGTGTACCCTTTAAGGCGAAATATCATGGACCTAGAACGATCTTCATTTTATAAATGAAGTTTAAAAGTTCATGTTCATCATTACAATCTCTTATTTGTCCTCCGTTGTCAAAACTGCTGGATTTAAACATTCAATGCAAGCCCTTCACATACCTCTGCTTTCACACAGATTCACTCAGGCTAACATCCTTTCATTTCGTTTGTACAACACCTCCACTATTTTATTCAGTCCAAATATGATTGCTGTGAAGCAGTATTGGCACAAGGCCCTTTGAAGATGTCAAAGCCAGTGGGAAGAATGTGGGGAAAAAGTATGTACTATACACCCACACTGGCTCACACACACACACACACACACACACACACACACACACACACACACACACACACAACACATTTAGTCTAGAGTTCATGCATTTTACCTAACTGAAATGCCTCTGGAGATGATTGCTGTTTTTTTTATCTGTTTCTATGAATTTCGAAAGAATCAAAATAAAAGAGGGTGAAACAAAAAGAGAACAGTGTTGCATTATTTGTTTGTGTTATTATAAATCCTCATTGTATTAAGCATTAACAGTAAATGGGATAAATTGTTCCACTCTATTTTCAGTTTTGCAGCATGCTGCCATCTAGTGGTCAGTGTCTACAGTGTTGTAGACTAGGGATGGGCGATACCACTTATCTTGTTTTCGATATGATACCGATACTTTTAAGGCCAGTATCATCGATATCGATATCGATACCGAAACGATACTTCTAAACTTAACTTTTAAATTATTACATTTATTAAATTATATTTGAAATGCATTTTAACATTTAATATGCAACCAATTAACTTTTTTTTTTTTTTTTTTTTACACGTGGTTAAAATATGTTTACTTGTAGTGGTAACTAACTACATACAGTAAGGGGCTGCCAGTGACAGGCTGTTGCACACATAAAATACAATATTTTTATTCTGACAGTGTATAATTTATATTAACATTAATACAAAACATGATCAATGAACTTTAAGTGTTAATTTAAAGAAATGTAATTGCACAAATTATGTAGGCTACAATTTCAGTTTGTTTATTGTGAAATAGCTTAAACATGTTTTTATTTTCTGTCCTCTGATAAGCATTGTTCTGGGCTGCCATTTCCCAAAAGCATCAATGCTTTCTTATGATACTTTTGGGAAACGCAGCCCTGTTTGAATGCACTGTCTGAAGGGAGTGAATGCTCTCTGTGATTGATTGGTTCTGTCTTGCAACATTTGCGTGCGTTCAGATGAGTAGGAAAATTGTTATATCGTGCACAGTTATTCCCTAACATAGGTTATACGTCCAATTCAATGCACATTGTACGCCTTGCTTTTTGTTAAATAAACAAAATCACTGGTAAATAAAACACACCTTAGTATCGATATTTTTAATTTGAGTATCGATACTTTCGATACTCGCATCAGTATCGATATATCGATACTTTAGGATCGATATGCCCATCCCTATTGTAGACATTGTGCATGAAATTAAGCATGAAATACAATGCCATGTGAAACTTGTATATGAGGGTTAATAGTGTTACAGTATAACCGAAGAATCCAACACACAAGGAGAGTGAGTATGGAGACATAATTGGGAACGACTCCCACTGTGTGACATTACCAACAGCCTCTACACATTGAGAGTGCTCAGATTCTCAGAGGACTTCTTTAGCGTAGAGAGCTGTGAAAATTGCTAGGCTGTCATTACCATTAGTAAAGGGTTCATTACTACCGCAACAAGAGCCATACGAGCTGCGCTATGACTGCGAGTGTGTGCGCAAAAAGGCACAAGTTTAGGGGAGTTTTCCCTTCTTTGACACAAACATTACACAAAGAGTATTGCCTTTCACATGACACATTTCCTAATGTCTACCGCCACTGGCAGTCACGCAGATGCTGTGGCATACCCAAACCCAGTCCTGGCTGGCTGTGGGTGGGATCTAATCAGTACCACTGAGACTGATCATGAGCAGAGATTATAGAAGAGGACACCATTCTAAATGGGTGTGCCTCCTCACTAAAGTAACCTAATACTGTTTTTGTCTAGGTCAGTTTTTCTCTTTCACTTCGGATGAATTGCAACCACAGCTTACACAATTAATCAGATAAGAGAAAAAACCCACTATATATGTGACCCTGGACCACAAAACCAGTGTTAAGTCGCTGGGGTATATTTGTAGCAATAGCCAAAAATACATTGTATGGGTCAAAATTATTGATTTTTCTTTTATGCCAAAAATCATTAGGAAATTAAGTAAAGATCATGTTCCATTAAGATTTTTTGTAAAATTCCTACTATAAATATATCAAAATGTAATTTTTGATTAGTAATATGCATTGCTAAGAACTTAATTTGGACAACTTTAAAGGTGATTTTCTCAGTATTTTGATTTTATTGCACCCTCAGATTCCAGATTTTCAAATAGATGTATCTCGGCCAAATATGGTCCTATCTTAACAAACCATACATCAATAGAAAGCTTATTTATTGAGCTTTCATATGTTGTAAACATCTCAGTTTTGTAAAATTTTACCTTATGACTGGTTTTGTGGTCCAGGGTCACATATTTGAATATGCTGGTTATATGAGTAAAAAAGGTTATATGCAAATAAACTCAACCACTGATATTTCAATAGATAGAGGTGTTAGAAAATAGAAGTGCATCAGTACTCTTTTGATTCAGCATTTTTTCAGGTGTGATCCGTAACCATAGAAACTCAGCCTGCTGAAAAGCTCATCTCTAACAGGAGGAAGTCATAAAAGAAGAAGACATTATTCAATACTCACACTTTTGTTGATGAAACATCGCACTTCCTATGTACAGTGGGGTCCAGATTTATACCTGGAAAGAAAAAAATGATTTAGAATTTTGAAAATGTTTAAATATATATGTATACACTACCAGTCAAAAGTTTTTAAAGAAGTCTCTTCTGCTAACCAAGCATGCATTTATTTGATTCAAATACAGCAAAAACAGTAAAAATGTGAAATATTTTAAAATGAAATTTATTCCTGTGTTTTCAGCTGAATTTTTAGCATCATTACTTTAGTCACATGATCCTTCAGAAATCATTCTAATATTCTGGTTTGCTGCTCAAAATACTTTATTATTACATTTATTATGTAGAAAACAGCTGAGCAGAATTTTTTCGGTTTCTTTGATGAATAGAAAGTGTAGAAGAACAGCATTGATCTAAAAAAGAAATCTTTTGTAACATTACAAATGTATTTATAATCTATTTTGATCAATTTAAAGCATCCCTTGCTATATTAATTTCCCCACGGAAAAAAAAAATTATATTGACTTACAAGAATTATATTAAATTATATTTAAAAGATTTTTATTATAGATAAATGCTGATCTTTGGATCTTTCAATCATCAAAGAATCCTGAAAATATTTACTCAAGTTTTTCAAATATTAATAATAATAATAATAAATGTTTCTTAGACAGCGAATTAGTATATTAGAATTATTTCTGAAGGATCAAGTGACCCTGAAGACTTGAGTCAAGATGCTGAAAATTTAGCTTTGGTCACAGGAATGAATTACATTTCAAAATATATTCAAATAGAATGCAGTTATTTTAAATAGTAAAAATATGTCACAATATTACTGCTTTTGCTGTATTTTGGATCAAATAAATGCAGGCTTGCTGAGCAGAAGAGACTTCATTAACCAAAAATCATTAAAAATCTTACTGTCAGACTGTCCAAAAACTTTTGATTTGTAATGTATATGATTTTAAATATTTAAGATTGATTATTTCTAGGCAGTGTTGTTATTATTAACACTAAAAAACTATTAAAAATTGTTTTCAGTAACTGAAACGAATGTGAAATAAATTTAAACAAGTTTACTAAAATTAGAACACAAAATTAAAAACTTAAAAATGAACTTAAAATATAAAAATAAAAGCTTATTCAAAATATAAATAAATACTAATAGTATAAATCATACATTAAATCACAAGATGTTCTTTGGAACATTCTCAGATAATCTCAAATTATTCAACATGACTTAATAATCATGATAACACAATTTAATAAAAATTTTTTAAAAAAACATACTATTAAAAACTAAATTAGATGCATTTTCACTAGTGGTCTCAGATGTCTGATTCTTAGTCAATCTGTGTTTAAAATATTTAATCTTAATTGACCCTGCTGTAAAAAATTACTCAACAAGGGTCCAAACAGAAAAAAAAATAGATCAATAAAAAAACTTAACAGTTCAAACTCATACACAACAACATACTAAGCTTATTTCACAGCTTGACAAAGAAAGAGGAAAAGAGATAAGGGGGCCTTAGGGATCCACACCCTGTGTAATAGAAAAGGAGATCTGCTGTAAGTGTGAGGGCCATTTTCACAGGTGTCTTTGTTTGTGTGTGTGTGTGAGAGAAAGAGAGCTACTACAGAGAGGCTAACAGGAGACAGGAGAGTTGAGGGGGGAGAGAGATGTTAAACCGGTCTGTGCTCCTCCGTACATAATTTTTCACTGTCACTTTCACCCAGCGAGCCATAAACACCTTTTCCCACATTTTAAGTCCCTTTTTCCTACCAACCCATATCACATCCTATTCACATATAAATATGTAACATTTAAAAGAGCAGTAGTAGTTCATCCAAAATTAAAGCTGTGTCATCATTTATTCACCCTCATGCTGTTAAAATAAAACAGTATGACTTGCTTACAAGAAATTCAAAAATGCTATGCTCTTTTTCATTAAATAAAAGTTCTGACCAGTAGCTGTCAAGCTCCAAAAATGACCAAAAGCATTATAGAAGGGGACACAGCAATCAATCCCATGCAGCCTTGCTGTCTATGCAGGGTCTAAAAGCTCTCGGTTTCATCAAAAAATATATTAATTAGTGTGCCAAAGATGAACAAATGTTGTACAGATTTGGAACAACATGATGGTGAAAAATGAATGACAGAATTTTCATTTTCGGGTGAAAAATGCCTATTGTGTCTTATAACTAATTTTATTCATTTCTTCAAATAAAGCTGTCATAGGCTTCAGACTTATGTACAAAAGTCTCACAGGCTACTTCTAAGACTTTTTCTGGCCATATTTAGAGCTGTACAGCTCCTGGTCAACATTCACTTTCATAACATGGAAAAGAGCAGCGGGGGCATTCTGCTTTAAGGAGCAGTTTCAGAACAAAAATTTACAGATAATGTACTCACCCCCTTGCCATCCAAAATGTTCATGTCTTTCTTTCTTCAGTCATAAAGAAATTATGTTTTTTGAGGAAAACATTTCAGGATTTCTCTCCATATAATGGACTTCTATGGTGCCCCCGAGATTGAACTTCCAAAATGTAGTTTAAATGCAGTTTTAAAGGGCTCTAAATGATCCCAGCTGAGGAAGAAAACAACAAAAAACATTTACAATTTATATACTTTTTAATATCTACACAGAGTACACACAGAGCTAGACAAGATGAGCATTTGAGGTTAAAAAGTATATATGTGACCCTGGACCACAAAACCAGTCTTAAGTCGCTGGGGTATATTTGTAGCAATAGCCAAAAATACATTGCATGGGTCAACATTTTAGATTTTTCTTTTATGCCAAAAATCATTAGGAAATTAAGTAAAGATCATGTTCCATGATGATTCTTTGTAAAATTCCTACTGTAAATATATCAAAATGCAATTTTTGATTAGTAACATGCATTGTTAAGAACCTAATTTGGACAACTTTAAAGGTGATTTTCTCAGTATTTTGATTTTTTTGCACCCTCAGATTCCAGATTTTCAAATAGATGTATCTCGACCAAATATTGTCCTATCATAACAAACCATACATCAATAGAAAGCTTATTTATTGAGTATTCATATGATGTATACATCTCAGTTTTGTAAAATTTAACCTTATGACTGGTTTTGTGGTCCAGGGTCACATATATAAATAACCGATCGTTTTGCTAGATAAGACCCTTCTTTCCTTGGCTGTGATCGTTTAGAGCCCTTTGAAGCTGCATTTTGGAAGTTCAAACTTGGGGGCACCATAGAAGTCCATTATTTGGAGAGAAATCCTGAAATGTTTTCCTCAAAAAACATAATTTCCTTACGACTGAAGAAAGAAAGTGAGTACATTATCTGTAAATTTTTGTTCTGAAAGTGAACTACTCCTTTAACATCTTTTGTTTTCGAAGAATATCATACATCATGAAGGTGAGAAAACAATGACAAAAAAATCTATTTTTGGATCAGTTGAACATAAACTTTCTCCTGCTTAAAAAAATACCTGTCTGTCTTAACATCTGACGCATTTCACATAGTTTGTTGAAAGGCATGCCTTGCAGAGACACCTACTAAGTCATGGAATATTTGAGCCGTCTGTGTGACGTGAGCACAGCTCGCAACAAGCAATCCTGAAAGCAGCCAGGGTGTCTGACCCCTGAGAAAGAGCAAGAAGAACCCTGAAGGGCTGACACAAGGCATGCACAGATGGGCATGCTTTACCTCCGCTGACAGGCTGCCGAGGGTCCAGGAAATGTCTGAGTCCACATCCTGGTCCCCGCTGGGCCTGAAAGAACCAGTTGCCACCAGATCATTTTTTATTAAGTAACCATGGTAAAAGACAATAAGACAGTGTGCTTTTTCAAAGTCTTTATCTCTTTATCTCATTATGTCATTCATAGCTTATAAATAATACTACCGTCAGGAAATTCAACAACCTTTTAGGATAATCTTTTAAGCCTTAATAGAAAAGTGGAAACACTTTAGTAACAATATCAGTCATCAGACTACAGAAGACATTGATAATATCATAACTATACAGACTATGACAAAGAAAAACGTCAGTAGCCTACTGCTGACTGAAAAGTCACCAAGTGCAGAATAGAGGAAGGCGTGTCATCCTCTTATTGGAAACACGAAGTTCTCACAATAATGGGAGTGTCACCACATTTTTTCAACCTCAAGAGCTGTCTATTTTACTTTATCCTGTTTTGAAACTGCGTTGCTTACTTATTTTTCGTTACCTGTTAATTCGTGACCTGTTGAAAACGCAAGCACACATCGACCAGCACTGGGATTTATTTCACTTGGAGCCGTTTGGATGGAGTTAAAAGCGGTGAAAGAACCGCGAATTTAGGATGTCTTCAGGCGCATCACAAGCGACGACACCAGGTGAGGGCGAGACTTCATGAACACATCCAGACATATGTCTTCACGCCTGACAAGACAAATGAGTGTACTTGTAGATATTTTAAAACATAGAAATGCTATTTAAAAAGTTTAAGCACAAAAATAAATCGTAAAGTCAAGAGGAAAGTAGAAATCAGTGCGCGTTGTGATCGTTTGACTGACATGTGAAACATTTCGCTGTTTTTTATATGTAGGCTGTCTTTTGCAGCCTCTGTAAGTTTGTATTTAGTGTATAAGTTCAAAAGTCTTTAAAGAAGTATCTTATGCTCATCAAGGCTCCATTTATTTGATTAAAAATACAGAAAAAACAGTAATATTGCATGTTATTTCAACATACTTTAAAATAGAATTTATTCCTGTGATGAAAAGCTAAATTTTTATCAGCTGTTACTCCAGACTTAAGTGTCACATGATTCTAATACGCTGATTTATTATTAGAATGATCAATGTTGGATAATATCAACAGTTGTGCTGCCAAATATTTTTTGGAACCTGTGATTTTTTTTTTTTCAGGATTCTTTCATGAATAACAAGTTAAAAAAGTACAGTGTTTATTCAAAATATAAATATTTTATAACAATGTAAATTATTTATTATTAACTTTTAATAAACTTTTAATTATTAACTTAATACATCCTTGGTGAATAAAAGTATTAATTTCTTAAAAAAAAAGAAAAAAAAGAAAGAAAAGAAACAAATCAAAATGTACTGACCCAAAACTTTTGAACGGTAGTGTATATATAAAGAAATAATAATTGGAAATTGGAAATTGTGACTAAACTGAAAAGCCATCCTATCATACGGTTTCCCTTATACAATCATATGCATTTTTGGTGGGTGGTGGGTCACTTTGGGTCAGGTGATGAGACACTGGACAACTTGTAAGTTTGGTAATGTACACTTTCAAGTATAGTGAATAATGTTGTTTTGTGCACAGACTGACAAATAGCTTTTTTTGGAAAGACAGACAGATAAATCAATGTAGCCTATGGGGTCTCTTGAGGTATGAGACAGGTGTGACGGCAATCCAGACTATTCTTTTAGCTATGAATGGAATTTGATGTTGTTATATTGATCTTGGCTCTCAGTGATGAAATATATAGTGGGAAATTGTATTTTATTCAACAAAAATGTAGGTGAATTTTGATATGAACTTGTACTTTATGAAATCAAACTTCTATTTTAATGAATTATATTATATTATATTATATTATATAAACATGTAAACTAATGCTGCTTGATTCTGGATAAATTGAAAAACAATTTTCTTTTATAAATTGGAGATCTCCATTCTGAAGAAAAAAAGGAATAGAAATCTAAACAAAATTACGTAATTTACTAGTGGTTCTGACAGAATGTTCATTGCTTAAGTCTATATTTTAACAAAATTAAAAAATAAAAATAAAGGAGCCAGTGTCTCAATTAATAAAGACTTGTTTCACTGTTGGAATCTTTTGAATGTATAATTCAATGACAAATACTTTTTTTAAACGTGCAGTTGTCGCCACCTCCTGGCAGAAGAGGATAAGCGTTACACTACATACGTGTAATGGTGCGTTCACATCGCCCAAAACGTCAGCGTCAGTTGCGGCAAGATTACATGTAAAGTCTATGGTTGAGTCCGTCAGAGGTCCGTCAGAGGCTCTGCGGTGCGTTGGATCCGTCAACTTTTCAAGCGTTACCTGCGTTTCAAGCGTCAACGCAGCAAACGCAAGCAACGCAGAAGTTCAGCTAGATGAACTTTTGACAGACTTGACGCACTTGATGCAGTGCGTCAACCAATCAGAGTGATTGAATGAAGCGGGAACAGAAAAACAACATTTTCAACAATGGAAGACAAAAGCTCATTGTAGCCGTCTGCAATCGCAGAGAATTGTATGATCCGTCCTCGTTGTTGTATAAAGTTAGGAATGAAAAGGAACTTGCTTGGATGAAGATCGCTGAAGAGATCGGGATGTCGGGTCAAATCTTTTCTCAACGTAATTATTTCCCATTTCGTTAGCTAGCGAAACACGGTCATGAGAAGATTCCAAAATGTCCAGTCCCTACTAGTTTGCCATGGTTTATTCAGGGGAAGTGTTCAAAAAGCGGAGGAGGAGTCTGAGGGACAGAGCGTTGCCTGACGTGTGCGGTGTGAACGCACCAAAAAGCAAGCGTTGCAAGCTTCAACGTACATGCGTCAAACTAGATGCGTTGGGAGCGTTGCCTGACGCAGACAAAGTGTGCGGTGTGAACGCAGCATTAGAAGATACTTTCGTTTTGATCGCTACTGTAGACAATGAGTGTTTAAACCAAGTGTGCCGCACGAGTCTCGAAAAGTGAAGCCAAAAGTTTTCGATCGGCCCCCAGTGGCTGGCTGCAGTATAGGTCATAAACCCCGCCCTCTCCATGTAATCTAATGGGACTTGAGCCAAACTAAATAATCGAATTACACTTGAAATATTTTTTTTCCAAAGATGGTTTCCATCGTGTGAGGTAGTTCTTATAATGCTGATTCATGTTCAAGTGTTCATTTTTCAAAAAAGTTCGCTTTTAGGTAGTTATTTTATACTATAAAAACGGGGTGTGGTGTCATGATTGTGATCTTGCGATTGGGTCTGCGGCAGTTTGGGCGGGACTTTGATACCGCGGCTCCGCCTCGCGACACTACTGCGCAGACTCTGGCTCCAAACGAATCTCTACTGCGCAGAATCTGGCTCCAAATGACGTAATTTCCCCCAAGATGGCAGCGGCCATATTAAGACATTTTGGCTTCACTTTCCTATATGGAATGAAGCGGAGATGAGTCGTCCATCTTTTTTTACAGTCTATGGTTTAAACCCAAACTATAAGCTTTTATCCCAGTACGTATGTTATTTAAATGTCTGTAACAAAGAAATAATGATGATTATGTGGTTAAAAAGACTGTTTGTGTTGCTTTCTGAAACCGCAGCAGTAAGAATGCAGATTTGAATGTCTTCAATAACTCACATCGTGGAGCGCGTGAAACAGTTGTAATAGACATCACTGCAAAATGTTTTGCCACATCGGAATATCGCGAGATCTCGTGCTACGAGATATCGTCACACCCCTAATATATATACAGTTGCAATCAAAATTATTCAACCCCCCCAGAGACTGCAGTACTTTACAAATGTTTTTTGCTATTTCTGAAGATCCAGGACTAAATTGCATCTACAACAGTTTTCTGGCATATTAAAAAGTGATAATGTCAATATATAATTTAATGTTTTTGAGTTATAGGATTTTTTAATAACACAGCTATGTCAAAATTATTCAACCCCTATTCAACATTGCTGTTTTAAGACAGTTATTTTTATGGTCAGGAACAAAATTGTCTTAAAAAAATTGTCTTAAGCCTTTACAAACTTATTCAAAATGGAATTAGCTTAACATAGTATACTCTTAGCCCATGCATGTGCTGATAGGGAGTAGCAAATATGGTAAAGTCAACAAAGCTCACACAAAATCAATAGAGAAGAAATAGTTTGCTATATTAGAAAGTCTAAAACTACATGAAGATGTCTAAGACATTACAAGTCCCTAGAGACACAGCTGGCAGCTGTATTCCTTAGATTCATGTGTATTGAACCAGAAAACCTTTGAGGCTGTTGAAAAAAAGCACAATATCATAAAATGTTTGATCAGATCAACTGAGAAAAACTTGCAATGTACAGCCAAAGACTTGCAAGATGACCCAACGAAAGGACGAAAAATATTTCAATGCTGTGTACAAGAGGAACACTAGACAAGTGTAGTCTTCATGTTGAGGAATCTTGCTGAATACCACTCTTGACCAAGAAGAACAAAAAGGCTGCCTTGAACATGCCAAAATTCATTTGGATAGACCTGTGGAGTTCTGGAAGATTGTTTTATGGAGTGATGTGTCCAAACTGGAACTTTTTGGACGTATGGATCAGCAGTATGTCTGGTGCAAAAATGACAAAGCTTATAAGCAGAAGAACAACATCTCCATCATCAAACATGGAGGTGGGCCAGTCCTGTTATGGGGTTGTTTTACTGTAGCAGGAAGTGGAAAACATGACCATACAAAGGATATCATTGATTTATGAAAGTATAAGACCATTTTGGCAAACATTATGATGCCTTTTGTGCAATGTCTGAAGCTAATAATCAATGAACTTTCCTGCAGGACAATCATCCTAAAGTATACGTTCAAATCTACTTACGCTTGGTTTAGGAATCTGTCATAGAATGTTTTTAAGTGGCCTGTTCAGTTTCCAGATTTAATTCTCATTGAAAATACATGGTTGAATTTGAAGCAAGCAGTGGCAAAGTAAAAACCAAAGATTATCAGTGATCTGAAAGCTTTTTCAGGGGAGGAATGGCCCAAGATTGTAGCAGAAAGGTGACAGAAGCATCTAAGCACTTCCAGGCAGTGTTTATTGCTGGTTTTAAAGAATAAAAGATTCTACACCAAATTTACTTTCAGGGGTTGAATAATTTTGAACATGAATGTTTAGAGCCAATTCGATTTTTTGTCATTATTCATCAAATTACATTCTCAGAATTACTCAAATGTGTATTAATAAACTTTCTTTAATAGATGCCTTTGTTGAATTGTTTTCACAAAATGTTGTTCTCTGCAGCAAAATGTCTTGCAGGTCAAGGGGGTTGAATAATTTTGATTGCAACTGTATATATATATATATCGGCGTTAACGTGCTGCGTTAACGTGAAACTCTTATCGTGCGATAAAAAAAATATCGCCGTTAATCTATTCTCAAATTTGGGTTGGGAGCTGGGTCTAAACTACGCAAGCTATGATGACTTTCACCTTGATAGTTTAACGCGGATGTATACCGAAGACTATAGAATATGGTCGCGCGTTTAAGTCTCCTCCGCCAAAACACAGACGGGATCGCGTCGTCCTCCATTCATAACCGAATCTACTATAGCGAAATGCCACGTAAATTCGTCGTTTTTTGGATTCATAAATCGAATGTTGGTCAGTCACTTAATTCAAATCGCGATATGGACTAGTGTATGTGAAAACTGAAATGCAAAAAGACCGTTTTAAGATGAATCCGATATGTTCCGTTTGCCTAGCTGTATGTATGCATTGCAGAGACGAGCTTTTACTACACGCATACTGAAACACACGTGACGCTCCCGGTAATTTTTGGCATTTTCATCTTACATGAACAGATAAACTCAATCTCCCAAACTGCTGTGAGTGTCACTTTTACCGTTTCATTTGAGAAAACTAGCATCATATCATACTGTATGACACAGAAACTTCACGGCAACCTGTCAAAATAAAAGTACGGT